>NC_139576.1:34878368-34993368 GCF_946808225.1 Silurus aristotelis | reverse complement strand
TATATATATATATATATATATATATATATATATATATATATATATATATATATATATATATATATATATATATATATAGATGAGGCTGTGTGGTATTAAGGATGGTTTGGGTGATGATTAACACTCAAAACACTTTGCAAATCAGCATTTCTTTCCTCCAAATTACTGGTATGGGGGTTAATTAAGTAGTTATCACATTCAGTTATTTTAGCTTTAATATATTTATTTTTCTAATTTCATCAACTTTATTTTGAAAGTGATACTTTCTAAGAAATTAGTATCAAACTGTCCAATTAAACATATTGTATTATCCTGCACAAAAGTTACTTACTAACTGAAGATATTTGTAACATACACAATATGTTCAAAGGTTTGGGGACATCTGACCAGAAGATCCATGTGATCCTAGGAGAGACTGCCTCATTTCATCAGGGAACCACCATGACCAAGATCCTCACATACGGCCATCCTTCAAACATCTTACTGAGGCTCAGCATCTCACTACCATACTTTGCTTGATGACTTCTGTATATATCAAGCAGCTTCATCACCACAAGCAATAACACTATTGTCTGCCATCTTGCTAACGGTCTCTGGACTGGTCCGTGACATGCGTGTAGTACCGCCAGACTAGCATTCATTTTTATACCTGCAAAATTTCCCCGTTTGACTTCAATGCCGCCTTATAGCAGGCCACCTCAAGATCCTCCACTGTACCCATGTAAACCATATCTCCATGGACTTCACTTTGTGCACATCTGAATTGTCATGCTGGAACAAGTTTGGGTCTCTTAGATCTATAAAAAAATGTCATGCTTCCACATCGAAAGACATCCTTTAAAATGGTGTGCATTTGTATTAACAGAAATTTGCAAAAGAAACTTTTATGGCCTGAAAAATTTGGCGTCCCAGTATTTTTTTCCGTATAGTGGATTTATTAAATGAGCTATTATTTGTATCAGAAAATGTAGTGCGCTAATAAGACAGATCGAAATGCCATATTAGGATTTCCCTAGAAAATAGATTTGTCTCCATTTAAAATAATCCATTCTTAAACAGTGTGTATGATGTGTGCAAGATTGTCTATTATGAGTGAACAATTCCGAATTTCAATAATAGCTTAAATGAGCTGCCATTCAAACTCTCTCTATCCGAGCCCGATTATTTATACGCTGTTCCTCCTGCAGCTGAAATTAGACATTTGCTTCGAACCCGAATGACAAACTCGCTGTCAGTTCGCCGGAACCGAGAGATTGAGGTGGAAATAAGTGCATAGGTTTGAAATTCTTTGACGTGGGTAATCATAGACGCCTGTCACATCCTGAAAGAGTCTGCTGACACTGTTAACCCCTAACGTGAGCGCACTTCCTGTTCCGAGTCTCTCCGGAGCGCATGACAGCGCCGAAACGCTCCTGTTGTGACAAGTCCTCATAAATCACATTCGTCTCCTACTGTTGACACCTGCAGCTTTGTCCTTCACACACTTGTGCTCGTGTGCAAGAGTTTGTTGATTTCTGCACTGAACTTCTGAGAACAAACAGTACCACTCGAGATCTTATTGTGACCACGGGGTCCGTTATGTCTTTGTTAATTAAATCAGTAAAAACAGTTTTTAAATACGGAATTTTATGAGAAATGGTGAAAATTGATGGAGAACACCTGCTGAATTAAGAGGAGTGACCTAAGATGGACTGAGATGCTTAGCTACTGGTAGAAATAGCTAGTAGAAGATAGAACATATATGTTCTACTAGATGGAGACCAAGAAGCTGCTTTTTACCGGCTTTGCCTCTCCTCGGCACCTCGCCCGCACGGAGCGCTTCTCCATCATACTAACTGCCAAGTGAAGTCAAGTCAAGTCAAGTTTATTTGTATAGCGCTTTTCACAACAGACATTGTCTCAAAGCAGCTTTACAGAAATCAACAGTCAAGGTGAATGGTGTGCATTTATCCCTGATGAGCAGCCGTGGCGACTGTGGCAAGGAAAAACTCCCTTAGATGATATGATGAAGAAACCTTGAGAGGAACCAGACTCAAAAGGGGAACCCATCCTCATTTGGGTGACATCAAGAGTTTGATCATAAATCTTTCAACAATACAGAACACTGGAGAGTGAGAACTAACATGAGTACTGGAGTATAAGATTATAAGTGATGTTCTTTCTGCAGTCTTATACAGTCTATATGGTTAGTAGCGCCTAGTTTTATAAGCTCAGCATTTGTGATCATCACAGATCCAGCATCAGCTTCTCCATGCCAGAGCCTTTAAACACTCCAGGAGGTCCAATGTCAACTCCACACATGTAGCGGGATCCAAATGGCACTGGTACGTCTTTAGATGGTTTGGGACAACCACCTCAGGGTGCCTCGGGATGGGGAGAGAAAGAGAAGCAGTGGAGAGGAATTAGCGTAGCTGCTGTTCATGATATTAACAGCACAAGTTGATAATGTGCATGTGATCAGAGCCAACACCTGAACCTCGTTAACCTGGCCTACTTAAGGGCCTCTGCACCCTCAGGGTGGTTGTTCATTATTGCACGTTGTGCTTTAAGAACTTCTAGAACACTGTCTAATCGTGTGGACCGTACCTCTTTCCAGGCGCACCACAGATATTACCTTCACGCTTCGGCATCCGTCTCGGACTGTGTGGGCCTCGTCTCTTTCAGGCGTACCACGGATATCTCCTCAGCGCTTCGGATTCAGGTTCAGACATTGTGGACCTCGCCCCTTCAGGGCGTACCACGGATATACCTACTCGTTTCGCTTTCATCCTACTCCACTGCTGTCCTTTCCTAAATAAAACTCGCTTCACCTATTACGGCTTCCGCCTCCATTTCTCTTTGCCTAACACTGCTAAAGAGATTACATGGAAATATGTGAAGATCCTTCTGGATCTTCTGGAATATGTGGCTAGAATAAAAAAAATCTGGGCTGATATTTGTTGCAGAAGATCCTACTCTTTTTAAAATTGTACCAGACAAAAAAATATATACCGTAATTTCCGGACTATTAAGCGCACCCATTGAATTTGACAAAGATTTTTATCTTGAACATAAATACGCCGCACCTGTCTATAAGCCGCACCTGTCTATAAGCCGCAGGTGTCTACACTGAAACTAATGAACTTTACACAGGCTTTAATGAAAGACAGTGTCTGTTACACGGCTTGTATCTAAACAGAAGCCTACCAAGAAAGTCATTGTTCACTGTCCTCCTCCTTCCTTTCGCAACATTTTCTCTCGGGAGTTTATCTTTTGGCATCGTCGTGCGTTTAAAAATCACCATCGGTGAAGCTTTTCTCCCGATGCCGTGCAGCTCAGAACACAGGTGAAGTGCGGTTTTTCAGTTGTTTTCAGCGTGACGAATGATTCGCATTTCCTGTAGACAGTCCGAGTGAGCGGCAGGTCAAACGTCAGAGGAACATCATCCATATATATGATGTGGTGCGGCCCGATTCAGTGGAGCGCATCTGATTTAATATAAAGAGTTCCATTGGTTCACCTGAACCCGTTCAGCAATTTCATTGGTCTAATATTATGGGGCTCAGATTTTTGGCTTGAAGTTTGTGAAACCGGGAAAAACCCAGGAAAAATCCATAAATTAGCCGCTGAATTGTTTAAGCCGCGGGGTTGAAAACGTGGGAAAAAAGTAGCGGCTTATAGTCCGGAAAATACGCTACATGAATTAACTGCAATCAATTGCATCAATAAATAAAACCCAATTGGTTTACTTCTGAATCATTTTAATGGGGTAACCTTTTTAATATCGGCTCTATTTTAACCTCAGAACCCTGATAAAAGGCAACAGAAAACTGTGGGAATGTGGAAAAGAAATAATCACCTTTGGTAAAAATTTAAATTCCCTTCCCTAGCATATGTCAGGTCACGCACCTAGCAATCTTTAATATGAAGTTTATTTTGCAAGGGGGAAGGCAAAAAAAAAATAATACATTGTTTGAGACAGTCATTTCATTTCCGTACCTCAGCGTGTTGGTTTGGAAACGCAGACCTGCCTAGCATACTAATTCCAATCGCGACCTCTCTGAAAGGCTTTAGCACCCTACTTTGCAACCAGAGCACACATTTAATAACTACATAACTCTGCTCAAATAATACAATCGAGCAAATTCTATCCAGACGACCGACGGAAAACACGCGGCCCTGAGCTGTCAGTCTCTGGCACGAGCGTCTCGCGCTCATCTGTGTCGCCATGGCGTATGATTCCTCCTGTGTGTATCATATTAAAAGCATAACTCATCGGGGTCAGGCCAGCGTCATTCTGTTGCCCCAGATTGACAGCTTTATTGGACAAAAGGAGGCGAACGTGTTAGGCGTTTATCGGTAAAGCAGTGGAGTAATGTGGGAGATAATAATGGAGAATTTCCTTTCGGAAGCTGGAGGTGAGCAGAAAGCTGTCAGAGTCTTTTGTGCTATAATGAAAGGTGTAAAATGGAGCTTTTCTCCCCCTGCAGAGAGAGAAATGTGTCCGCTGTGGTGCTACTATGGGACGTATTCAAAGCTTTTCATTTCGGATTTATCAGCTTGCGGTTTTTTTGTCTGTTTGTTTGTGCGCATTCATTCATTCATTTTCTCCCGCTTATCCGTAATTCGGGTCGCAGGGGGCAGCAGTCTAAGCAGGCCCCCGCCTTCGGCTGCTGCCCAATCCTCACAGCACCGTCCCTTACGGTCCCTCCTGCAGGTGGTGAGCCCACGGGAATTGTGCGCATTAGTTTTTTTTGTTTTTTTTTTGGGATACAGCGCACACAAAGGCAAGGTGGCAAAAGTATGGCTGGGTGTCAAATGCTAATTAGCATGGTTACTAGAAGTCAGTGTAAAAAAATTTTAATTTATAAAAACAATTGCCTGGATTGTTTTTTATATACTTTAGTGGTGAAATTGAATATATATATATATATATATATATATATATATATATATATATATATATATATATATATATATATATATATATATATATATATAAAACATATAATGCTGTAGCATTAAAATCTCCCGTATTAAACTGAGAGACCCAAACCTGTTCCAGCATGACTATGCCTCACAAACGACTCCTCGGCTCTTAAACAAGGCCCTTAACCCTCAACTACTTGGTTGTTATTTTAAGTTCCTCTGGATAGGAGCATTTGCCAAATATCAGAAATGACAATGTTGCCTTTCATGAACATATGCTTCATATGGGTTAGAGTGGAAGATCTAGCTGTAGAACTCGAAACCAATTGAACACCTTTAAGATGAATGTGAACTTGAACTGAAACCCAGGCCTCCTCACCTACACCCACCTACTTTACTGAAGTTCTTGTGGCTGAATGAGCACGTCTCCTCGAAATCATGTGGAACTTCTTCCCAGAAGAGTATTTTTCTTCTTCTTGTACACATTAATTATCACGACAACATTTGCAGTCGATTGACTACTAAGCTTTTTTGGGATATGCTACAACATCAGAACCATTCTGGGCTTCGTTTTATTGTCATTTCTGATATTTGGCAAATGCTCCTATCCAGAGAACCTTAAAATAACAACCATTCAGTTGAGGTTTAAGGGCCTTGCTCAAGAGCCCAGGAGGGGTTTGGTGGTGCTGGGATTTGAATGAGGATGTGCTCCCTCTTGAATCTGATTTCTCTCAAGGTTTCTTCCTCATGCCATCTCAGGGAGTGCCAAAGGAAGGAACTCATAACCTTTTGGTCCAACACCCAATTCCTTAACCAGTAAACTACCATTTTCGCTTCTCACTATAACCTCACAATCATGAACAGCAACAAGATTTTCACTTGTTTGAAAACGATTTAGCGTTAAACACTTCTGGAGATGTTTTGTAGCTCGAGCTTCAAAAGACTTTATGCCTGATTTTAAAAGCAAAAGGCAAATCAAGACCAGAATACCAGCACGGGTATGAAAGCTCGTCCGGAAGAGGGATCGAGTGAAGCAAAAAAAAGCACTGAGAGGAACGAGAGATAGCAGATGAGGATGTGTTGGTGAATGTTATCTCGCTGTCCGTGCCTGTCCCAGGCTTTAATCTTGTTGAAATGTGATTAAGCAAAGCAAAACATCAAAAAAAAAGAAACGAGCATAATATTTCCAGACGCTGCGTAAACTGTTCAAATACGCCTACGAACTTGAGTTTTCGATAGCGCCATTTTCGAGCGAGTGCTAAAAGGCTGGATAAGAACGAGGACATGCCGTATGCTGACTGTGGTACGAGTTATTTGGGTTTATAATGTAGATTTGATTTATATTTGAGGGTCTTTTTTCCAAGACTCTGATTTAGACTCACAATAATGCACATGAAGATATATCTGGTTTGCATGCAAGGAAAACCTGTATTTGAGTGTGAATTAAAAAAAAAGGAGGATACTCGTTTTTATCGGGAGTTTCACCAAAGAGTGAGGTTAAAGCAGTAAAAACGGGCCTATGAATAAAGTTCTTCAATGGAGCATCATTGGGTAGTTCGGCTAATCAGCTAGCCTTTAATTCAATTTCATCTGGAAGCTAGCTTCGCATCGTTTGCTTGGGGCTGATCCTCGATATTGCAGGAGCAGTCTAAATTTTCCAAGTAATAAAGTTTACTCACTCTCAGAGGCAAAGTTATCCGATTTTACTTCAGTGGGGTAAAGTTTTTGAGTAAATCAACATCTTTACTGTACTTAAGTCATTATTGTAGCTACTTTCTACTGTAGTTTTACTGAGTATTAAAAATAGAATCAGCTTTAACGCGCTACTCTACTTTTATGATTCAACAGATGTACTTTCACTCCACTATATTTTAGACAATGAGCGTCATCAATTACAGTAAATGTTGCACCTCTGTTGATGTCATTAAGGCTCCCCGATCCGCATCCTCTGCCGAATTTATCACAGCTGACCTCGTTTTCAGTCCAAAAAACAAAACCCAAGAACTTTGAGAACCAACATATGTGAAATAAAACGATTTGCCCTCTCTGAAACTGAGAGGTGCATCATATCGCAGTCAGCTCTAATATATTTAATTTTACTTTATCTAAAATGATTTGTCGATTGAATACTAATAGTTTTTCTACTGACATGATTCTTTCATTCTACATTTACATTTGCGGCATTTAGCAGACGCCCTTATCCAGAGCGACGTCCAAAAGTGCTTTGAGTCTCTAGTAATGAATAAATCTACACTGGTACGTCAGATTACAAACTTAATATAAATATAATTCTTGAATTCTACAAACTTATTAAGTGCTAATTTAAGTATTTCAGGAAGAGGTAGGTCTTCAGTCATCGCATGAAGATAGTCAGGGACTCTGCTGTACGGACATCTAGGGGAAGTTCATTCCACCACCTCAGTGCCAGAACAGAGAAGAGCCTTGAAGTGTACTTACCTCTCATTCTGAGAGAAGGAGGTACCAGTCAAGCAGTGCTGGAGGATCTCAGACAGGGTGGTGCAGGGCGAGATGTGATGAGGTCACTGAGGTAAGATGGTGCTGGTCCATTTTTGGCCTTGTAGGCAAACATCAGTGTATTGAATCTGACACGTGCATCTACTGGATTGAACACAAGCTGTGTAGCTGCGTTTTGGATCATTCTATTTGTTAGTTGGAAAGACCTTTTTGATCCCTTTACCACTTTGTCTTTTTTGTTATCGATGTGTAATTCTGTTGAGGAGGCTATTGTGTTAATGGTTAATGCGGTGTCGAGGTGCACAATTTAATTTTGTATTTTCGGAAAATAAAACTTCACAAATCAACAAATCGCATGTGATTTGGCGATGAGGACTTGTGTTTATTTGAGCCTACGTTCAATATGAGTCAAATACTCAAGTACTGTACTCAAATCGGATACTTGACTTTTAGTCAAGTCATATTTGATTTGGTGGATGTGTGGAGTGATTTGTGATAGAAGAGTATCTGCGAGAGCAAAAGGGAAAGTTTATAGGACCGTGGTGGGACCTGAGATGTTGTATGGTTTAAAGACAGTGACATTGACTAAAAGACAGGAGGTGGAGCTAGAGGAAGCAGAGCTGAAGATGCTGAGATTTTCATTGGGGGTGACGACAATAGACAGGATTAGAAACGAGTTGTTTAGAGAGAATGTGGGCCGGTTTGAAGACAAGGTGATGGATTGAGTCAGAAACTGATAACAGAGGGAACGTTTAGCTTAGATGCTTGCTGTCAGAATGCGAAACACGACATGGAAAAGCTTTAAAAGATGTCTAGAAGACAGATTTTGCATCACTCTTCTTGTCTTCTTTGTGGGAATGGGGTAGCTCAGTGTTTATGATGTTGTTCTTCTGAACGGAAGGTCATGAGTTTAAATCCCAGCACCATTAAGCTGCCACTGCTGGCATGCTCAGCAAACAGTGCATAGAACCCTCAAGGAGATCACTTGATTGACAGCTTGAGCAGACAGATTTCCAAGGTACTTATCTATTATCTATCCAGTCTTCTAAAATGCTACAATCCATCACGCTCTTTGAGATCTCAAAACTAGACTTCTAGTAGTTCCTAGAATAGCAAAGTCCACTAAAGGTAGTAAAACATTCTTATATTAAGCTCCTAAACTTTGGAATGACCTTCCTGACAGTGTTCGAGACTCAGACACACTCTCCTAGTTTAAGTGCAGATTTAAAACGTATCTTTTTAGCGAGTCCTTCACAAAACACACATAAGACCATAACTTTGTGCTCCAGAAAATCTGATCACATGCACATTATCAACTTGTTAATGTTATGAAGAGCAGCTACGCTAATTCATCTCCACTGTTTCTCTTTCTCTACCCATCCGGAGGCATCCTGAGGTTGCACCAGCTCCAGTCGTGTCCCACCTCATGAAGATTATGGACCTTTAAAGAAGTAGATGCCAACCCCGCAAACATCCTGAACCATCGAACGACGTACCAGTGCCATTGCTATTGGACCTCTGGCATGAGGAGCTGATGTTGGATCTATGATGATCTCAAATGTTCAGCTATTTTATGAGTTGCACAGTAGATTCTGGTACTCATGGTTGATCTCACTATCCAGAGTTTTGTATTGTTTTAAGATCATACCCTTGACATCACACGAATGAGGATGGGTTTCCTTTTGAGTCAAGGTTTCCTCAATATCACTTCTAAGGGAGTTCTTAAGTTCTGTAAAGCTGCTTTGAGACAATTTCCATTGTGAAAAGGCGCTATAGAAATAACTATCGTAGATAATTTTGCCATGTTCATTATCATCAAAAATCTCTCGTCCACCAAAATATGTAAAGAAGTTAACTGCCCACATTCTCCACCAATTTATGGAGATGGTTTTGCTGTGCATGTTGCCCAGCTACAATAATTGTACAGTAATCCCCTACCCTATTATAGGTGGAGATTAGCTCCATGTGACTTATGTCTGTACGCTTCTAGATGTTTAATTGGAGCTCAAGGTTTAACAGTATTGCTCTTGCTATTGGTCAGTTTCCAGAATCACCTTCTGTACTGGATTCTGATTTACATGAAGGTCACTTTAATGAAGGCATACTGTATGCTACCTGAGTGAATACAGTCTTGTTTTAAGCATGCTTACATCTTTTCAGGAAGATGTTTAGGAACAAAGCCTGGATTCCGTGCCCGTTTGGTTGCAGTTGCCAAAAACTGTCTTTAAACACATAATAGTATTCAATCATGCGTACTCTTAGTCTTTTGATTGAATGTTCAGAGAGTGCACTAATTTACAAGCTCAAACATTTGTGTGGATTTACCAGTTGTTGTTTTTCTTATTCCACAAGGAGAAGAAATGTATTTGGTCACAAATACACTTTCAAGGAAATTTACAAGATGGACATTTCAAGAAAAGATGGACATCGTGAGGAAGTCAAAACAAGTCGTAATACTTTTGTCGGCTTTTTTTTTTTTTCCCTCTTATACAATGTTTTCTACTACATCGATGGTTTCTATAGCCTTGGTGTCATAATGATGGTATTAAGAAGTTTATTCATTCAGGTAGGACACCACTGAAGGCCTGGGGGGGGGGAACATTATTGTGAATGTGCTCTAGATATGCATACAGTCAGATATAAAGTATATAAAGCCCTTCACCATGGACAAGTGCTTGGTCAGTCCCAAGGGGTTTGAATTGGGCTACTAGTTTAATTAGATTTACAAAATCGGCAGTGGAAAAGAGTCTCGCAGCGTCACACAGACAGACAGCAAAAGAACACAAATAAATCTCTAAGTCTGAGCAATAATTGTATAGACTAAATACTATTTTGCTAAGCCCTATAAAAAGCTCTTTATTTATTATTCTTGGGCTTTGTGAGCTTTATAAAGGCAATATTTATGGTAGTATCCAGTTCCAATATGATTGAAACAGTTTTTGACAGAGATACAGAATTGTAATAAAACATACATCAAATAATTCATTTATCTCTATATTCATGGTACGTAGACCCTGTTACAAAAGATCTAATCTGAACATATATGAACGAACCATACAAAACTCGAAACCAATTGAAAATCTCGTCTTCATTTTTACAGCTCACAAAGAAGCTATTTCTGTCCAACTGTGCTCCTTCCTCCAGAGGAGCATGCCCGTGGAGTTGTAGTCTGAATTTAGACCTCATCATTGCACTGAAACAGCGCTTGTCAAAGTAACTAATGGCTTACTTATATCCTCTGTGGATCGGTCTCTCTACTCATACCACCTAGTGCAGCATTTGACATTATAGAGCATAAAATGCTGCTTGATACCACTGCGTATTATGCCAGTATTTTGTCTAGAAGTTCAAGCCTGATTTAGATTCTGCATTGATTCTTTGCTATCGTATTCTGATGATGGTTCATTAGGACACAGATTAAGGATAATATTTAGTAAAAGGAGTACTTTTAAGTACTAAAACAGTGTAAGTCTTTAGACATCGTTTGAAGACTGTTGGTGGGAGCTTGATGCAGTGCGGGGGGGAGCTACAAGTTGTGATACAGTTCTGCCTTCATAAACAGCTATAAAACTACAATACTTGAGGTTTTCTAAAAGTCAAAGTTTACTAAAGTAAAGCTAATTAGAAGCCATTCGTTTTCATGGACAATCGAATGTCCAACAACATGGCAAAGTGCGTTCATGCAAATATGAAGTAACTGCTTCTAGAGAATATCAATTGAAATAAACACAGAATTGTGTCTAGGATTCATTTCCTGGTTTGTTGTATCTAAAGCACAGCACTAGTTGTGCCATCCATCGCTAAATAGTTGTAACAGCAACCAGTAGTAGGATTTGTCACATTCTGTCACACACACACACACACACACACACACACACACACACACACACACACACACACACACACACACACACCTGAACCCAATCAACGCAATCTAATTTGCAGTCTGGTCTTCGTTCTTGGATCTGGATTCCTTTTTTCCTACTCCATTTCCTATTTCAAATTGCTCAGCTTGTCTTAATTTGCATTTGTCTGCCATTTATTTATTTTTTTAAATAAAGTGAATAAACCACTAGATTGCAATGTTTTCACTCATTTCCAAGAGTGTTTCCTCAAGGTTCTTCAGTTTTCTTCCTATCAAAAAAAAAAGTTTAATGCTTTGCAATGAAATCTTATAGTAACCACTATAAATCTTATAGTAACCTCTAGCTCACTATGATCCTGACCAGTGCATGAAACACCCTTAAGCAACTATGTTTGTAATATTTCGTAAAAATATTGTGTGGTATGCTTCTTCATATGATCATGCAAAAAAAATAAAAAAAAAAAGCAAAAATTGTGCCACCACTGGACCTGTCAATCACAGGACAGTCTAAAATGCTAATTATATGCAAATAAATGTGTTCAAATAACATTGGCAGATTTAATCTCAGTGTTCTCAGCAGGATCACATACATTATTGTAGAGAGGACTCAAATGTAATTATACATGCATATATGTGTATATATACACAAACACACACACACATTTATCCAGTGCAGACGAATCCAAAAAAAAAAAGATAATTAAACTGGAACTGTTTCCAAATCTCAGTTAGTTTGATATTGCTGGTGTACATTTCTGATCTAAAAATAGAGCATGGTTGATTTGTTAAACAGATCTTCTATTAAAGGATTTAGTCTTTTTTAAGGTGGAAGCAGAGGCACATTCTGCATGCAGGAGATAAGAAAAGTATTCATTAACTGAAATATGTGCGTGGAAAAACAAAGCATTTGTTTCTGGAGTCCATTAATCCTGCAGTTGTAGCTACATTTCAAAGCGCAGACAATTAAACTTAAAAATTGAAGTTTTGAATAATTACAAATGTTCATGGTTATTGGTCTGTAGATTTGTTAGGAAACACTTACCCACAAGGGCATTAGTAACGTCAGGTAGTAATGCAGGTGATGTGAGATTTTACAATTTTATTGTCTCGCTATTGTCACCATGATATAAAAAAAAACTTAAGGTAAATTATCGTAGCTTTGGGAAAATCTGTGTATAATAAAAAAAAAAAGGGCATGTTGAATGCACAAGCAGTTTATGTCAGTTAAATCAGTATTTCAAATGAATGGACCAAGTCACAAAATGAACATGACAAACTGGAGATCAATTCAAATAAGTACAATTGGGAAAAATGGCACAAGGAGTTAACACCAACAGCTACATTAACATTATTAATAGAGACGTGACACTCATGCATGCAGTTTACTTACACAATCTACTTTTTCTGTCCATGTTGAATATTAAAATTCTTAAAAATTAATTTCATCATATGCAACCACTTTTAGTGTGTTTTAGAGCAGTTTTATACTGCAAATGTCTGTAAGGAGCTTAACTTATAAATGCATAGGTGACCATGATATAAGTGACTGGAAGATCTAGGGGTTTGAGCTCCTTAGCATCTGTTAAACTGAATGTCGTGGGCCCTTGAGCAAGGCCCTTAACTTTCTTACAACCTGATATATGTGTAATTAATTTCCTTATTCCTCTTTTTTGTTGTGTGTTGAAATCATGTATCTCACACCGTGGATTAATAAACCCAATCATACTGTTCATGTTAATGCAATGCCAAAAAATAATGACATTAAAAGGGAATCGTGGTGCCTTGGCTCTGGATTTTCTTTTTGTTTGTTTGTTTTTTTGTTTTATTAAAGTCTTATTTAAAATTTCCAACTTCGAATCAATGATTTTTTTTTTTTTTTTACATGCAATTTTCTTAACAAACCGATTTAAAATGATACTATTTCAAATATTCCAAGTAATCTAAGCCACAGCTTTTTATATTAAAGTTGTAACCATGTGTTTGGTTATACTGCACTGAATTCTAGTATATTTCATAATTTAATTAGGTTTTTTTTATTTTTTTAAGTAATGAAGTAATGTGGCTGGAGTAGGATGGCGCCCTTGAGTTTTCTTTGTTCCTTGTCAAGGTTTGCAACGTTCATTCATCATTATTCAGGGTTTATTGTAGCATTTCACTTTATTTTTTTACTCGAAAGTTCATTTGGCTGTCAAACGGATTACATGGTGCAGGTCTATTTGGCAAAATGACAGTGAGACATTATTAGTTTTATTGTCCTTGAGGGGTTTTTTTGAAACCCTGCTTTTGTGGAGAATTCTGCTTTGTACATGATAAAACTAAATAGGAATATGAAATAGAAGATGTTGTAATGTATACACAACATATTTGTCTGACATATTATCCAGAGGAAAACCCGCAGTGAAGAACAACTTGTTTAAAAAGTGATCTCACATCCAGTGATATATTGGAATCCAGATATCAGGTTTCTCTCAGTTTGACGTTTTTAAATCGTTTATAATTAGTGCTGATGAATTCCTTAATCTGGTTACAGTACATACAATACTTTAGGCTGTAGGTCTTCTTCTGATACATTTAACGGTGTGTGATACGAAGACATAGTAGCAGTCAGAAGGTGCTATTGGGGAATGCAGTTTAGCTAAGTGGTGTAGGACATGTCAAATACTATATTATATATATATATATACAGTACAGACCAAAAGTTTGGACACACCTTCTCACTCAAAGAGTTTTCTTTATTTTCATGACTATGAAAATTGTAGATTCACACTGAAGGCATCAAAACTATGAATGAACACGTGGAATTATATATGGAATTATATACATAACAAAAAAGTGTGAAACAACTGAAAAATGTCATATTCTAGGTTCTTCAAAGTAGCCACCTTTTGCTTTGATTACTGCTTTGCACACTCTTGGCATTCTCTTGATGAGCTTCAAGAGGTAGTCACCTGAAATGGTCTTCCAACAGTCTTGAAGGAGTTCCCCGAGAGATGCTTGGCACTTGTTGGCCCTTTTGCCTTCACTCTGCGGTCCAGCTCACCCCTAAACCATCTCGATTGGGTTCAGGTCCGGTGACTGTGGAGGCCAGGTCATCTGGCGCAGCACCTCATCACTCTCCTTCTTGGTCAAATAGCCCTTGATGCCTTCAGTGTGACTCTACAATTTTCATAGTCATGAAAATAAAGAAAACTCTTTGAATGAGAAGGTGTATCCAAACTTTTGGTCTGTACTGTATATTATATATATATATATATATATATATATATATATATATATATATATATATATATATATATATATATATATATATATATAATATTTCATATAATGTAGCTGCTCATAGGAAATAAACTCTTAAGGACTGTTCTGTATATGTATGATTAATTACTGAGATATATAATAATTACAGTAGAATAACTCGGTACCATCTGGAAAGATAAAGATTACAGTCACAAAATTAAAGCACAAGCTGGCCTTGATTTGTGCAATCAAACATTTTCCGTGCAGTGTGAAAATAGGTCAGAATCCAAGCTTTCTATGTAAATGTGTTGAATAAAAATGAATTGTATAGAATTGATCGATTGGAAGACACAAAGAAGGTTTTAGGTTCTGGGCTTGGATTTTCTGTGGATTCCAAAAAATATTGATTATATAAAAGCAGGAAACAACTGATATGTACCAAATTCGTTAGATTCCCTCGCAAACCTTTCATGAAAATTGCATGTCTGGATGTCTGTGTCAGGAAAGGGGGATCAACGTTTGGTCTAGAGCTTCGGAAAGGGGGATCAACGTCTGGTCTAGAGCTTCTCCGTTAGAATGGTTGATAGGCGAAATGATAAGAGCATACTGCAATTTTATGATTCAGTCAATTTTATTAGACCGTGAACTCAAGTGCATTTGACTACACCTGCAAATCAGGTCACTAAATGATAAAAAAAAAAAAAAAAGGATAGAGTTCTCTCCCTCTATTTTCTTATGAAATGGCTTAATCAGTGTTTAGACCACTTTCCCTTCATGACTGCCTGGCATGACAGACAGAAAGAGACAGACAGACAGACAGACAGACAGACAGACAGACAGACAGACAGACAGACAGACAGACAGACAGACAGACAGACAGACAGACAGACAGACAGACAGACAGATAATCTTTCAGTATTTACACTCTTAGTTTGAATGCGTTTAAATACAACTGCAAATGAAGCCACTGAATTATATCAAACGAAAAAAAAAATAATGAAACAACAGTGAATTCTCTCCCTTTCTTTTCTCCTTACATGTCTGAATCTGTGTTTCTTGCACCACTATCCCAGCATGCTTTGCTCTGACAGCTCACCCTGTCTGTTCATGGACTCTCACAGCTGGCTGTGTCCTAACAGAGACACGTGTCCTCGCTTGTCCTTGCTTTTTTTTTTTTTTTTTTCTCCTGAGGCACTCTGACCGTCCTCATCACTTTTATCGCACTGTGTTTGTTCTTCTTCCTTCCAGAAACTTTAATGCTGTAGACACCTCCGGCTAACTACACATCTTCACCGCGCACATGTAAAAAATAAATAAATAAATAAATAAATAAATAAATAAATAAATAAATAAATAAATAAATAAATAAAATACCACTTGCAAAAATTCTTCTGCTTCTTTTTTCTTTCACCATTTCATTTGTTTTTTCTTTGTAATTTTAAATAAAAAAAAAATTAAAAAAAATATTTCTTTATTTATTTATTTATTTATTTATTTATTTATTTATTTATTTATTTATTTATTTATTAACAAACACACTTCCAATAGCCTTCGAGTATTTATTTTTTTACCTCAACCCCAGTTTTAAAAAAGTTGAAACACTGTGTAAAATGTAAATAAAAACACAATGCAATGCTCATAAATCCATAGTCCATTCACAATAATAAAAAAAATTAAAAAATTAAAACCATGCTTAAACTGAGGGAACGTACCATTTCAAATAAAAAGGGGTCATTTTTTCTTAAAGATGGCTGCAACATGGCTGTGTAGCATCATGCTAGAGTTTTGGTAAAGGAATTTTATCACAAATGGGTTTTCATACAGGATTCTAGCTGTTAAACAGTTCTGGGTGTCTTTTGTTGTCTTTTTCCTTTTCATGCTGCACCAAATGTTTTCAAATGGTTAAAAGGTCTAGACTCAGTTTAAACGTTTGATATGCTTTCTTTGTGCATTCTGTTTTTATTTACATTTTGCACCATCCCAAATTATTTGGAATTGGGATTGTATTTAAATGTGTAAAAATCACATCAACATTTGTGTCTGAACCTTTCAATATATATTATATATTGCATTATTATCCCATGTTTGTTTTCTCTACATTTATCACAGCACTTATAAAGTGTCACAACTTGGGTTCTCATTTACAGATTTTTTCTGAATGGTGGTATTCAGGTTTGCATAGCTTTATCTGTTGGACAGTAAACACTTTCCCCCACACATGCACACACACTCACACACACACCCAGTCTAACCAAAGCTCCATGACATCTATTCAGTCCAAAAGTTTGCTGAATAAAACAGAATAATGAGTCATCAAGGCAACCTAGTGTGCTTATTGCTAGATGTGACCTTTTGCTATATAAAACACTAAGGAATAAAAAAAACCACAAAATAAAAACAGGGAAGAAAAAAAATACATTTATATGTTTTTTTTTTATTCTCCTGGTTGGCATCAGCCAGTGCTGTTCCAAGGTAACCTTTCTCTAATTGGTATTTTTGTGCCCATTTTGTTGGCCTTGGGCACAGCAGGAGTCTCTATGACAGTGATGCTGTTTAAGCTACCGCCTGTTTTCCTGCTGAGAATGAGACAAAAAAAAAAAAAAGGAGGAAAAAAGTAACAATTATAAAGATTTGTTTTCTTCACTTATTTAGCAGAAAAAAGCTTGAGGAACAATGTTAGTATTATTCATTCATTTTGTTTGTAAATGCAAAGGGGAAAAAAAGACCAAAACAAGGCAACAGACATAAATGTGATTAAATATAATACTAAAAGAACTAGCTTAATTAAAAAATATATCTTGGCAGCAGACAGGTTTGTGTAGTCCCAGTGATTGGATGCGGTAGGATGATGGTTAAGGCTTTAAATTACTCAGACAGTCAGGAGTTTGCCAATCTGCCACTCTTGGGCCCTTGAGCAAGGCCCTTAACACTCTCTGCTCCAGTGCTGTTTAAAGAATGACCTCGGCTTCATAATGTCGAAGATTTGCAAAGAGTTTTACAGTAATGCTTCAGTTCAGCAAGCTTCAGTTAGTTCAGAATGCGGCAGCAAGAGTTCTCACAAGGTCAAGAAAATATGATCACATAACCCCAATCTTATCGTCCCTACATTGGCTTCCGGTTAAGTTTCGAATAGACTAAAAACTACTGCTACTCACTTATAAAGCTCTAAATGGATTGGCTCCCATGTATCTCTCCAGTCTTCTAACACACTTCAATCCGTCACGCTCCCTGAGATCTCAAAACTCTGGGCTTCTAGTAGTTCCTAGAATAGCAAAGTCCACTAAAGGTAGTAGAGCATTTTCACATTTAGCTCCTAAACTCTGGAATATTCTTCCTGACAGTGTTCGGGGTTCAGATACACTCTCCCAGTTTAAGTGTAGATTAAAAACATATCTTTTTAGCAAAGCCTACACATAACACACATCACATATCATAACTTTGTGCTCCAGAACATCTGATCACATGCACATTATCAACTTGTGCTGTTAATATCATGAACAGCAGCTACGCTAATCTCCACTGCTTCTCTTTCTCTCCCCATCCTGAGGCTTCCTGAGGTTTGGCCAGCTCCAGTCACATCCCACCTCATGAAGATTATGGACTTTAAAGAAGTAGATGCCGAACTCGCAAACATCCTGAACCATCTAGAGATGTACCAGTGCCAATTGGATCCCACTGCATGTGTGGAGTTTGACATTGGACCTCCTAAAGTGGTTAAAGGCTCTGGCATGGAGAAGCTGATGCTGGATCTGTGATGATCACAAATGTTAAGCTCAGTAGCTCCTACTTTTATACCAAAGACTGTTGAAAGAACATTTACTTGTAATCTTATACTCCAGTACTCATGATAGTTCTCACTCTCCAGTGTTCTGTATTGTTGAAAGATTTATGATCAAACTCTTGATGTCACCCAAATGAGGATGGGTTCCCCTTTTGAGTCTGGTTCCTCTCAAATAGAACGCTATTTTTCTTTTCTTCTTTCTTTCAGAAGGCAGTGTAAATGATGTTAAATTCTGGAAAACTGGTCCCTGTCCATGGTTCTGGATGCACATTCGTCACTCGGCTGCTCCAAGTTTACAGTGGAATTGTCCATGGTTCTGAAAAATGCCTTCTTAAAATCCTTGAAGTACACTACATAGAAAAAGGTATTTTTATGTTTTCCCATGTCTTCCCAGCCATATGTTTTTCCCTTTAAAACTTTGTTTCTTCACAAAGTTTTTGCATATAATAGCTTTACATTTTCACTTTAACTGAACTTGCAAATTTAAACCTGTTCTAACAGGACAATGCCCCTGTGCCCAAAGCAAAATCCATTGTTGAGATTAACTGTCATTTAATGTATACTTAGATGCAATGGTATTCTTCGGAAATTCAACCCTGCACATTGCAGCAAACAGTTTATATTTAATCAAAATTCAAATCCTTCTTCTTATGCTTAACCCTCTACAGCAACATCATGACTCTTTAGGCTGTTCATGGATAGCCATTTTTGAGCTACACTGAGTCTTCTCCAATAAATGAAATAAGAAGGTGTCAGGATTAATCAGGCACATCTGGAAAAGGGGAGAGAAAAAGATATACAGCAGCCAATGCACAGTAAATAGACAATATACTACTGTATTACACATCTAAGAAGCACATAGATACATACTGTAGGACAGTGTATATTTTTCCAACAAGTCAATGACTAGAAATCATTGACATTTAAAAAAAAAAAAACAAGGGGAAGCCACGGTTGAGGTTAACATCATTTAGGTTATCAACTGTTCACTGATGGACACTTAAATGCAAAACCATTCATGGCAAATGCATCCCTGAGCTATTGTTGCAAACTGTTCTATCAATTCCAGTCCAAATCCATCTTCATGGTTCTTGAGTTTAACCCTCCAGAGAAACCCCATGGATCTTTAGGCTGTTCATGTGAAGCCATTCTCAGCTTATGGTTGAAGAGAACTACCATCCAGAAGTAAGAAGTAATTAATGAGAGGAGTATTCTATTAATAGTGTCAATCAGTTATATAAGATGAATTGTGACGTAGACGGTGATTGGTACGATTAGTCCTAAATGTCATGGTCAATTGTCAAATTCAAATACCAGGATCGAAAGAAAGAGAAAGACAGGCAATGATATACTTTGAGATTTTCAGCATGCTGAAGTCTTTATATACAGGAATGTCAAGTCTTCATTTAAAACTCATGCTTCCAAACCTGAAGTTTTCGCATTCTGATTAACCCGAAAGCATGACTTGTGTGTTCATGACTATCACGACTATCTTAATTTGCATAATAAAACACGTAATATTATGTAGCATAGACTATTCCATTGTAGACTCATTAGTGTCTGAGATAAGTCCGAAAATATGAGTAATATAAACACGCCTGTGTAGGTGGCATGTGTGACACGGAATAAGTCAGCACACTAACATGTAAAGTGTGTGACTTTTGAGGTCATTCGAGCTCACGCTAAAAGTGTGTGGGCGCAAATGAATTCAGAAAAGAGCACCATTAATGTGATACTAACGATTCGTTCACCGTTAGACATTCAGATCTCGTGGGCATCCGACCGTTTGCTCGTGGGCATCAGTCCATTGCTCTGTTCTTAATGTGCATTTGTTCCCTAACAGATAGTTTTTCTTTTTTTTTCTTCAAAGTGTCTTCAATCTAAAGGAAAAACTCACAATAGAACATGCAGTATGCATTGCTCCTGCAAGCTGCATTGTTCTGCCAGTCTGTGAGACGCTCACTTCCCTCATAAAATGCTACATGATGAAAATGCCAATGCCGTTTGTCGATGCAAATCCCTGTGGGCTCAGTGTCCCTGTTGTCATGGAGATATAAGGCATTTCAGGGGTGCTGTTTCCTCTTGACAGTCGCCTGCAGGAGAAATAGGCGTTTCGTTTAGAACTCTGCATACCTGCGATTGTTGTGTGGGGTAAAAAAGAAAAACTGAAAGTGCATAGATGTGCTAAAATCCTTAAAACCAATAAATACACATTACACTCAATATCACGGTGGTACGATTTTTTTCTTTAATGTGTTTCGAGTTTGTGTGTGTGTGTGTGTGGGTCTTCCGAATCTAGAAACCTCTCCCAGGATGATCGATTAAATAATGCAATGAACCGGAGCTGTCTAAAAAAAAAGAGAAAGCGACTGAAGGGGAAGAAGTAGTTATGGTTGTCATGGCAAACAAAAGTGGCCCCAAAAGTGATACCTGTCAAGCTTACCATAAAAGGATGGGTGATAGATGTGCGGTATAATTTGGCAGAGGGAAAAAGGAAAAAGGGTTTTTTTTTTTAGCTTTGTGGAAAATAAGTAAGAACTCAGATAATAAGAACAGAATTGAAATTTGCTTAATAATCATATATTTAATGATATTAATGAAACATTTGACTGATGCCCTGAATGAGAGTGTTAAGAGTTCTGGCTTTTTCATAAAAAAATCCAACACCTTGAACACTAAGCTACTATTTCCCTGGCAATACCACTTCTAATATTAATAAAAGGGATTCATTAATGATTTGTAGTTTCACTCATGATGAGTAAGTTTTGCCAAAGGTGAAAAACCCTGCAAAAGATAAAGATGAAAGGTGAGGCAATGTGGCGTTTTTTGTGACATATTTATTTATTTAGCACAAGAATAAAATATATACAAGAAACCCGACAAAATGAGATGCAGATGAGAGGCTATGAGAGGCAGAAAACCCAAGAGGGCTTATTTAAAGCCTCCACCTAAACAATAAAGAAAGAAAAAAAAATAATAATACAAATATCTTATTCTTTTAGCTGCTCCCATTAGGGGTTACCACAGTGGATCACTCGTCTCCATACTACTCTGTCCTCTACATCTGCCTCTTGTAAACCAACTACATGCAGGTCTTCCTTCACCACATTCATAAACCTCCTCCTTTGCCTTTCTCTTTTTCTCCTTCTTGGGGCTCCATCCTCAGCATTCTCCTACCGATATACCCCATGTCCCTTCTCTCCTCACATGGCCAAACCATCTCAATCGTGCCCCCAAAACATCCTACATGCGCTGTACCTCTAATAAACTAATCCATCCTCGTCACTCCTAATAAAAACCTCAACATCTTCAGCTCTGCTACCTCCAGCTCCACCTCCTGTCTTTTGCTCAATGCCACTGTCTCTAAACTATACAACATCACAGGTCTCACCACAGTCCTATAAACTTTTTTTCACTCTTGCAGATACCCTACTATCACAAATCACTCCTGCTGTCACTCTTCTCCACCCACTACTCTTTCTCATAACTTCATGGGGTGACTAATCAACTTAATCCCCCTGTAGTTACTGCAGGTCTGCACATCTTCCTTTTTCTTAAAGATCAGTACCAGCACACTCCTTCTCCATTCCTCAGGCATCCTCTCACCTTCCAGAATCTTGTTAAACAATCTTGTTAAAAACACCACTGCATCTCTCTTAAACATCTCCATGCTTCTACCGGTATGTCATCTGGTCCAACCGACTTTCCACTCTTCTCACACCCTCTCCTTACTAGTCAACACATTTCTATCTCCATCCTTTATCCAATATTGCTCTAACTTGCAGCACATACTTCCCAGTCAGTCCCTCTGCCTGGCCAATCGCTACAAATCCTTTTCTTCTTCCTTAGTGTCCAACTTCTCATACAGCTCCTCATATGCCTTTTCCTTGGCTTTCGCCACATCCCTCTTCACCTGCTGCCACATCTCCTTGTACATCTGCCTACTTTTCTCATCACTCTGTCGATCCCGATTCTGTTTCTCCAACCTCTTTCTCCTTATGCTCTCCTGCACTTCCTCATTCCACCACCACTATGTCTCTTTGTCTTCCTTTCTATTTCCAGATGTCACACCAAGTGCCTTTCTAGCTGTCCCCCTTATCACTTCTGCAGTAGATGCCCAATCATCCAGCACCTCTTCACCACCACGAGCCCCTGTCTCACCTCTTTCCTGAATCTTACAATCTACAGCCTTGATCCTTCAGTTTCCACCATCTTATTCCTTTTTTTTTTTTTATCTGAACTCTCCCCCCTCTTCTTCTTCACCTCCAAAGCCATCCTACAGACCACCATCCTAAGCTTTCTAGCTACACCTTCCCCTGCTAACACCTTACAGTCTCCAATCCTCTTCAGGGTGCATCTCTTGCATAGCATATAGCCCACCTGTGTGCACCCTCCTCTGCTCTTATTAGTCACAAATTATAATAACAAATATGTAATGTGTAAATTAATTAGATGGGTCGAAAATCCCAGGAATAATAAAGTACTGCTGCTCCAGTGCTCCTATGCTGTGATCTGTGGTGCTGTCTCTGGTGCTGGATCATATTTGTTCACATTTTTTGGGTGTAGTAGCTTCTTTTTTATTTATTATTTTACTCATCCATTCAAAATTTATGATCATAAATATATAAAAATGAAGCCCAAAACTGGTCCAATGATGGTGCTAGAATGTTAGCAACAGCTCAAATGTTCAAAATGTTCCTTAGACACTTGATCAGTGTGTGGAATATTACGAATAACCCTAACCCTAGAGCAATAAAGGATGGAGATGGAAATGTGTTGACTAGTGAGGAAAGTGTGTTGAGAAGATGGAGGGAGTATTTTGAGCAGATGATGAATGAGGAAAATGAGAGCGAGAGACACTTGATGATCAGTGTGTGGAATATTACAACTTTTGATTATACGGTTCTATGGACTGTCACAGATACCACATAGAGAAGAAGAAGATATTTTCCATACATTTATTATACATTATTAGATAAACTTTACTTTTATTCAAGATATCTTTATTTTGTTTGCCTTTGGTATGAAAGAGGAATCAGTGAACGGTAATTTCAAGGTGAAAGAATGGAGCGAACTGATACACAGCTGAGTCACTGTACATTGAGTCTACTGGATCATATGCTATAAAAAAAAAAAAAATTATTCATGTATTTACTAAATGTCAGTAAGTCTCCTTATTAGGCTGGTGGTGGACCCAGAAGCTACGCTGGCTGAGCCATGGTCCACCATAACTTGAATATTTAATTGCAAAAGAACCACACCCAAACAAATTAAGACAAACTCACACCAATTTAGTGTCCCAAATCTCCAAAAATAAGTAAGAACCAAGATAAAGATTATGTAAAACTCCAGACTGATGTATAACAAATTTGCAACTGATTGGACCTTTTTTTTTTTTTTACAATAGTAGTAGCTAAATGTTAGACACCCTTTACATGAACGTAGATTTGTTAGTGCTAAAGTGTTGGGAGTAATGGATCAGAACGTTCCTTAGACCCTCCCTAATCGGTAAATTTCAGCACCGGATAGTTCTAGGGGCTGCCATATACAACCTTGCTTAAAAAAAATAATAATAATCTGAATAAAACTAGAGGCAGAAAAAGAATCATAGTGTTTCTATACACATTTTCTGTCCTCCCCCTAATAAATATATAAATAAACAAAAATATAGAAAATCCAGAAACCCGTTAAGCATGGGCATTGGGCTTGTGCTGAATAAAACAGAGATTGTGTCGAAAAAAAAATCGCCTTTTATGACACCCAGGCTGTAATGTCACACATGCCGTAAATTTCGATATTACATCTAAAAACTCTGCGATATTCGGCAGCGTGTGAAAGTTGCTGTGGCGTCACTTCGTTCGAGTCGGAAATAGAGCCGGTTTTAAAGTGCTGAGGCGTCACTTTCTCACACGTCAATCACTTCTGAGAGCTTATTTCACCTTTAGGGAAGAGGAGGAAAATGGCAGAGATCAGAGCAAGGTTAATCCCTCGCTGATGGATGAGTTTAAATTTGCGCACGCACACACACACACACACACACACACACACACACACACACACACACACACACACACACACACACACACACTTTCTGGCATGTATTGACAGGTAGCATTGGAGTCCATCAGCATGCATGCTATGAATAAAAGGTACCCATTTCTCTTTTTAACAAACACACACACACACACACACACACACACACACACACACACACACACACACACACACACACACACAGACACACACACACACACACACACACAAAGCTACATCTCAGGCCATCTTCCCTACTGAACTGCATAGTGAACCGAGTTAATCCCTATTCATTAAAGCAAAATATCAGATGCAAACACGAAAACAAAAAAGTGAATGACTAATAAACAGCATGCAGCCTTCCCCCGTTCGTGTCGCACACCAGTATAGGATGCTGGGAACACATTCACGCACACGAGCGAGCATTCATACACACATACGCATATCCACAGAGGCACCCTACAAGGCACAACATTTCTTTCTTCTCGTTCTCTTTTTAGTCTTTGTCTCTCTCCTGCATTTTTCTCCCGACTGTAAATGTTAAGCAAGCCGCAGGGAACAAGTGGGCGAGAAACAACAACAACCGAAGCGTTTCATGGAGGAGCTCGAAATCACCGCCATGCTTGAGATCGGTTCAATATGTTCCTCTTTCCTGCTGTTTATCTGCCTAGGATTCCGCATTTTGTATCAGTTTTATGCAGATCACTGTGTTGGAGGGATTTTTGGTTTCCATATACTAAAAGATACATTATATGAGCAAAAATTGGTGGACACCCGACTGGAAGATTGGTATGGGTTTCTTTTTTTGAACATCCCATCCCACATTTCCTGTTATAAAAGCCGACTCTGTTTTTGGAAGATGTTTTACTAGATTCTGGAGATTTGTGGTTATTCAGTTACTGTACATGGTGGTATGGGAATGCGGTCAGCATTCAAGTTCATGATGTTTAATCGTGTTGAGGTTAGCGCCCTATAGCAGTAGATCTTCCATTCCAACCTATTTCAAGCAGATCTTCATGGAGCTGGCATTTATGGACAGAGGCATCGTCATGCTGGAAGTTTGGGTCTAATACTGAAATTTCATCCAAAGGTCTGCTATACAATAGTTTGTGTTAACAGTTTGAGGAAGTCAGATGACCATATAATTGTTTAGATTAGATTAGATCGGGATTGGTCAACTAATATTGCGCTGATTGGTGTGAAAAATCAAGGAAGCATTGGTAATTTGGTTAAATAATTGGTAAGGGTTCCTCTGAAGGTGATGCATGGCTGCATCTTGGACACACTGCGGACGCACGGCGTCCTATCAAATTAGAACCACATTTTTTCGGTGCTAGAGTATTGGGAGCACTCATTTGAAATTTGACCAGAATGTTACGGTTATAAGGTTACCCCCTATAACTTTGTTCCTTATAATAGGTTATTAAAAAGAAACCCATTATCATCTGGGTGGCACCGAAATCCGAACTATGAGCTGATAAGTTTGTAATGTTTTATTGTAAAAATGCACAAAACGGTAACACACTCTCAGGCCCGGACGAACACAGGCGAAAACCAAAATTGCACTTTACGGGTTTTAATAAGTTTGTACTGAGAAGAGCAGGGAAAAGCACTGAGTGTACCGGGAAGGGAAAGTAATCCAGAATGTATCGGGAGATACAGACGTCGTACCAGGAGAGTCAATAGAATCCAGGAAGTCCTTTAGAAAGGTAAGGATGGTAAATCCGTAAAACGCCAGGGAAGGCTAGGTCCACACGGTTCGAGAGAGCGGGAAGTTCTACAAAGAGTCCTTGGGTGTTCTCTCAGCATAATCTGTGAGAACAGACAAGGGTTTGAGGGAGAGAGAGCATTAAGTAGGCCTGGCTCTGATGAGCGCCAGTTGTGGGTACTTAGTAACATGGAGACTCACTCCTTGCGGGCGGGGTGTTAAGGAGAGGCAAGGCTTGTGGTTCCCTGACACACACACATATAAATCTAAAAACCTGGTAAGAAATATCTGAGAAAAGCAAGAAAATAGTTCATGAACCCAAAAACACGGAAAATCCAACAAGAGCAAAGAGCGTCTAGGAAAAAAACAATGGACTAAAACAGCAAAATACCAGGGGTGACTCCGAAAGTCGAAAATCCAATGCTTCGATAAGAGGAGTTTGATATGTAGCCAATCTTACAGTCGAATCTTTGCTGAGTCGTTATAAAACGAGGATCATGCTATTTTGGTTATATGGGCGTTTTCATTGATTTCCCTTAAACCTCCAGTTTTTCTCCCACTAAGTTAATATACAGCCCATTATGATAATGTTGTAAATTAAAGCTTTTAATAAACATTAACGTTCGTGAAAAAATCAGACTACCCGACATGATCCCCGATCTACGATCCGTGACCGACACAAAAGCATCTCGGCAGGAAGGATTTCAATATTTAACAATGTCTGGGAGACTCTGTAAAAGGTACATTCAGTTCTAATCGAATTCTGAACATTGATTTTTTTTATTGTTTTTCAGTGCATCAATATTGTACTGTACTTAGAGGCAGGATTTGACAATCCTGATTCGACTATGTAAATCCTTAGTCGAAAACACTCACAAAACAAAATCAGCGATCGGAAAGCACAGGTTACAAAAAAACAGTAAGCTTAAACAACACTATTAGAGCAAAATCATACAGAAACCACATCAGCCAAACTGCCACGCAACAGCCCTAAAAGCAGAACTATTTATAGTAACAAGCACCAGGTGGAAATGATTGGGGAAAATTGGGAATATCCAGGCGCCAACTAGTGGCAGGAACCGAAAACACGTGAAGGCATTACCAGAAAAAACCCTCCTGAATCCTGACAGATTCTGCCTAAATTATAATGCCAACTTGAAGAGCTATTAAAGTAGATGTTTTGATGGGGTGTAATAGACTCCACAGCCAGAAGAAGAAAAAAAAAGAACAACCAGGTGCACCTTTCATATGCACCTTCTTTGCCCTGTTCTTTAATATAATTCAATATAAAGAAACCAACAATTAATAAGGAGAAAAAGAAGAAAAAATATGATCATAGTTTTCTTGAAGAATTTTATATTTCTTCAAGATATTTTGTGAGCTCTCAGTATGAACAGTGAAATCAGTGAAGGGGAAATTGGATTAGAAATGGAGTGGCGGCTGCGTCACCAAATTCTCGTCACTCAGGAGTCCTTATTATGGTATTGTTTCTGACTTGATCCTCTGCATACCATGATCCAGTTTACCTCTATGATAATCCCGAAGAGAAACATCTCTCCAGCTTAGTGTAGTCAATCCTTATATCTCACTGCATTGCTGAACCATTCTTTTATTGTCTTTAAACAAAGGTATCGTTGCTCCTGACTTCACTCAGTCTCAGCATTGACTTTGGTGCCAGATGACAGTACAAGATCCTGCACAAATATTTCAATATTTTTTCTACCCCTTAAGGAAATGACCTTTATTTCCTCTTTGTCAAATGTAGACCGAATTTTCTTTCTACTGAGTTTCCATTCACCTTATTCACCTTTCTCTTGCAGTTTGACCTTCTCTTTCAACACTATGACCTTAAATACCCTTGCTGGGCATCTTTGTACCATAAAACCAAACACAAACAGCAATCAGACCGATCTAGAGTTATGTTCTCCACATCATCTAACTAACCACTGTATGAAGTGCCTCGTAAAAAAAAAAACTACCGAACGGATGCAGGTGCAGGTTTTTCGACTGCTTTTTATTAGCACAAAAACAAGCAGTCGGAAATGTAAATTAGGCTCAAGGTCAAAAAAACAGGCAATAGGTCACACGATGAACAAACAGGATAATCGAGATGAGACAAGAATCGGAAAACGGGAGGCAAGAACAGGTCAAGATCAAAGCAGCAAAACAAGTTATTAAGGCTTGGTATCGACAGGGACAAATGCAATGAAGTGTATACTTTGCAAAGCTCACAAAAAAATTGTGTGTGTGTGTGTGTGTGTGTGTGTGTGTGTGTGTGTGTGTGTTTGTACGGGAGTTCAGGGAACAGAACGCTGGAGTGAGTTGGAACAGCGGTTCTTAATGGCCATATTTGCAGGCAGCAGTGTTCCCAGAGTTTCCAACATTATGAAATAAAACAACTCGGGAAATCTACAGTCCCGTGGTTAAGACCTTTTTGAGAGCATTAAGGATGAAATTTAAGACCTACAAACACCACATCAAAAACACACACACAAATATGTCGCATCATTAAACTTGCACTTCCCAATCCTAAAGAGATTCGCTCGAAATAACAGAAAGCTGATTGGCTGCTGAATGTTGGGCTCATTTGTAGTCGTAATACAGCCAATTTCTAAATGAACAAAAACAAACAAACAAAAACCTTCTGTGGAAGTGCTTTGGGGGCATTTCCATGAGCATTAGAGGTAGCTATGTAGGGATAATAATAATAATAATAATAATAATAATAATAATAATAATAATAACTCTGGACAATATTCAGAAGGAATTGCAAATTGTATTTGCGATCGCGAACGAACAATGACCACCGCATTTCGAACAAAAAAGCAAAGTCCGTTTGCAACTGGATTTCCCGAGTTTTTTTTACGAGTTATGCCCATGTCATATTTAAAAAGCAATATTAATTATCACGTTACCGTTATTTACTTTTTCTGAATCGCGTATGTAGGGTGCCAAAACTGCTGTCAATCAAGTGTTAGGGGCGGGTCTATATTGTTGAGAGCGTTTGTATTGGATGTGTATTTGTAAGTGATGTCACTCAAAGTCGACGGCCAACAACGGAAATGCCAGTAATAGACGATTTTTGCGGAACGATTTGAACAATGGAGGTGGTCGGTGAAATCGTGGAGGACATTATGTTGCTCGCGCAGAAAGTTGATGACAGTTCATACTTTACATGGATTACAGTTTTCATAAATGTTTAAGCGATCGAGCCTCCGCAAAAAGAGCTTGATTGACAGGCGTACTCGTCATGGTGGCATGGCTAATCGGACATAGCAATAGTAACTAAGGAGGGGGGGTTTTATGTGTGTGTGTTTGTTTTTTGCAACAAAAAACCCCACCTGTTTGAAATAATGAAGACATAACTATAGTGTCATTTTTATGCAACATCGCATTGTAATTGTCCTTATTTTTTTAAACGAGTGGTCTAGACATAATTAAACAAACAAAAACAAAAAAACATTCCCGAGAGTGTTCCTCAAGAGAAACCTGGCAGGCAATTACATTTTTCAAACTGCCAAAAGTTAGGCGCTGAGTAACAAAGCGTATTTGAAAGTAAAATGCGAAAGAAAAAGAAAAAGCGTTTTGATTTGACAGCTTTTTTTTATCAAATCTTTACGGGACAATTCATTCCATGTTACAACAAAGAAAATAAAAAAAAGGTGTTGTTCAAACAAAGAGATTTTTTTTTTTATTATTAAATACATTCAAAGATGGCAATTGTAATTTATTGTAATTTTCGCACTCATTTTATATTTTATTTTAAATGTATTCTGTAATAAAATTGTAGCCCCCCGTTAATCTACATACTGCACCTCCAGACGTACAAAATGTTCATTTCATGTTATGAAAAGTGCATCTCGAAAACCACCGAATAACACAAAATACTGTATAATTCCACAGTCCATAAGCTCTGTTGAAGAGCTGATGGCACTCTTCTTCCATATTAAGTAGAAATTATATACATTCCAGCATTTGCAGCAATTATATACAAGCTGTTGTATTATACATCAGAAGCACACACAGTCACTCAGATACTGATTGGAAAAAAAACTGTATCCAATCACAAATACACAGACTTTTATCTATTTGCACTTTGCTTGGTGCTTTGGCTACAGTAAGCCTTCTTATTTAGTGGTTATTGTGTTATTATTTCTATTTTTTACCTTTTTAATCCTGGTTTCTGCCACTCAAAATCAGAAAAAGAAGCACAATCTGCATCATGTACCAAGTTAGTAATCAGATAGATAGATAGATAGATAGATAGATAGATAGATAGATAGATAGATAGATAGATAGATAGATAGATAGATAGATAGATAGATAGATAGATAGAGTGCAGGATCAGCCATGATACAGAGTAGAGAGGGTTAAGTGCTTTGCTCAGGGGTGGTGGTGTTTAAACCTCGACCATCAGTAACACAGAAAAACCAATGAGAAACACACACTCCTTTGTGGTAAGTTATTGATCTACGAATCAAAAAAAAAAAAAAAAGGTGCATCCAATCACATTAATATTCAAGTGACTTTGATTCATTCACTCTGTTTCCTTAAAGCTCAGATTATACTAAATCTTGTTATTAGATGTTTGCTGCTCTGATTTCTGCCTTTTCTCACTTTTGATTCACATCTTTCGATCACACTTGACTCGGATTTTCTCCTGGTCCCGATACGGACTCTTTCGCAACAATCATCTGCAGGCTCGTGAATTAGTCATGAGAAACAAACAACCGAGATACAGAAACATTTTTGTCCGTTATCGCACATGACATAAAATATGGATCGTGTTCCATAAAAAATTCATCTTTAAACACGTTTCAAAGGGCCGTTTCCACAGTGTTTACATCTCGCACAAAGCAAATTTCTCTAAGCAGAAGAATACGGGCATGACCTCGTGTTTGCAGCCAAAAAAATGGTCAGGCTTCCGAATATGTATTCTGCGACGAGAACGGAGAAATCGCTGGATTTTGTTGTGGAATAGAAAAGAAATGAATGACGACATGAATGCAGTACACATGACTACATTTTGATCTGAATTCTGGTTATAGGTTGGATGCTTGTATCTGATTGGTTTTCATATATCAGCGAATGTGACAATACTGTTAACGATCAATAAATTATTAATACGATTAATATTATAACGGATAATAATAATGGCCGCTGTTTCCATAGTAACAGCTCATCTCACAGAGACGAAACTCTATATAATTTTCAAATGTATACATATATTGTATGTATGTATGTATATCTTCATTTCTTTTGTAAATTAACAAAACAGAAATCCAATTCAAATCACTATTTATAGGGACCTCATTTTGGGTTTCAATTCTTCCACATGGACACTTTGACAAGAATTTTGTAGGATCATATTCAGGTGTATGATTAACCAACTATCCCAAGCAGGTGCTAATTATCATCAATTTCTTATGTAGGTTGAGACACAGTCATTAACTAAAACAGAAACAGCTGTGTAGGAGGAAAGCCGGGTGAGAAAAAGCCAAACTCTTTTCTAAGGTAAGGTTGTGGAAGTCAGTTTCATGTCACAGGTCATACAACATGGCAAGGCTGGTAGTTACAAGTTGGTACCAAAAAGTTTCGAGACTAATGGTGTAACTGGTGCTATTCTGACCATGTGCGTTACCACGTCTCTGATTTAATCAAGTTGGAACGTAGAGCAAACGTGACATTCTGTGAGAAACTGCTTAAATCTACCACAGAGACGTTTGACATGACATACAATTGACATATGGCGATGCTGCGACTCCAACAACTCTGGAAGTGTTTTTCGTGGAAGAATTTTGCCCGAAAACGAGGTTTAGCAACTCAATTATTCACAAAAACATCGGAACTGGGGCGAAAATACCCACTAAAAAGTGCTATAAAAACAGCGCAACAGTGTAGCATGGTGGAGGTTTCCTTGAAAGTTTGGCGCTACATTTCTGCAAAAAAGAGTTGGAGATTTGGTCTGGATTAAAGGTGTTTTCCATGCTGAGAAATACAGCCATCCATAAGGGAGGCATCTGATTGGCTGCAAATTTATTCTGCAACAAGGAAATGACCCCAAACATACAGCCAATGTTATTAAGAAATATCTTCATTGTAGAAAGAAAAAAAAAAAGTCCTGAAAGTAATAGTTTTGGACACCCTAATCTCAACATCATGAAGAAACACGAGGGAAAAGAAACAGGTGTGGGTGATTTGTGATGTACAGGGGAAGCTGGGAATTGTAGCTTCTATGTATCCTCTTCCTGCTTTTCTGATTATATAGAAATAAAATTAAGCTTTAACCTATGATCCAAAGTATCTTTGTAAAACGTTGTGGTGCGTGATGTAATAGCTGATTTAAAAACTTAAAATCATGGTGTAGAAGATAGCAACTTCTACAGAATATGCAAAAAAACTATTTATTTCAGGGGTTTTTTCTTTTCACTTAGTATGAATCATGAAAGATAAGAAGAGCCAATCCACTGAAATCTAAGAACCTTCAGAAAATAATTGAAATCCCCTAAAAAAGAATTAGCCATATACTGAAATCTGGCATATTAGCAAACCTTGTGCCAACTCTGCCACTCAGGCAGTCGTTTTGCATGAGATATGTCCAAGCCAGACGATCAAGCTAAAACTAACGGCCATGTTTGTTTGAAATTAGTGTTTCCTGACAAACCTGGCACATCACACAGCATGATACGCAACAGATGCTTTATCCTACTATCTGACAGATGATTGTTTAAAGCTGGCGGTGTTTCAACAGCAAGTAAAGTAAAAGAGTGTTATTCCAGACCTTGGCTGAATTGTAGCATTTTTGCCAGATGTCGAAAAAAACCATTATATTTCACAATAATTATAAATCCTTTTCTATTTCATGTTTTCATTTTTATTAGATTTAATGTACATACATATCCATTTGTGCAAGTATTCTAGAATTTAAATATATATACCTTATATATATATATATATATATATATATATATATATATATATATATATATATATATATATATATATATATATATATATAATAACCACATCTGTGGTTCTTCTGCAAACTGTTACCATGAAACTGGAGAAACACAACTGTATAGGGATGTGATAACACAATTTTTGCATTCACTTGAACTTGGAAGCCCACACCTGTTCCAGCAGGGCACAAAACACAAAGCAAACCTAATGAAGATATATATGGTTTACATGGTTCGTGAGTGGGCTTCTGAAGAGCACTGATCTGAACTCTGCTGAACACCTTTGGGATGAATCGGAACGCTGACTGCACCCCAGGCGTTCTCACCTCATTCTTGTGGCTGATGAACACAAACATGCACAAGAACCCTCCAAAATCTAGTGGATCATCTTCCAGGAGAGTAGAGGGAATTAGAAGAGCAAATTGGGACTAAATGTGAAATGCGAAGCTCAAGAAGCACCTGGATATCCGCATATATAAAGTGTATATATAAAGTGTGACTGCAGAGTAGAGAAGGTTAAGGGCTTGCCATGCCCAAGAAGTAAGTTTAATTTTCATCAATTAACATAAAGGACAATAAATGAACAGAAAAAAAAATTAAAATCAAATCAGTGTCTGATGTGACCACCCAATTGTTTTGTTCATTTTGCACAATTTCCACACAAAGTCAGGGATTTTGTAGGCTCAGAGTCAGTTGTGTGATTAACCAGTTATACCATGCAGGTGCTAACAAGCCCCAATTCCATATGTAGGTTAAAGCAGACTCATTCATTTACATTTGCGGCATTTAGCAGACGCCCTTATCCAGAGAGACGTACAAACGTGCTTTGAGTCTCTAGAAATGAATAAATCTACACTGGTACACCAGATTACAAACTCAATATAAATATAACTCTTGATTTCTACAAAGCAAACTTGAAAAGTGTTCATTTCAGTGTTTTAGGAAGAGGTAGGTCTTCAGTCGTCGCTTGAAGATAGCCAGGGACTCCAGTTGTATGGACATCTAGGGTAAGTTCATTCCACCACCTCGGTGCCAGAACAATGAAGAGCCTTGAAGTATACTTACCTCTCCTTCTGAGAGAAGGTGGTACCAGTCGAGCAGTGCTGGAGGATCTCAGACAGGGTGATGCAGTGCGAGGTGTGATGAGGTCTCTGAGGTAAGATGGCGTTGGTCCTTTTTTGGCCTTGTAGGCAAACGTTAGTGTTTTGAGTCTGATAAGTGCAGCTACTGGAAGCCAGTGAATGGAACACAGCAGTGGGGTGGTGTGGGAGAACTTGGGCAGATTGAACACAAGATCATGACACATTCAATGAAACAGAAACAGCTGAGTAGGAGGTTTTAGACTGGGTGAGGAACAGCCAAACTCTGTGAGTACTTCATCAACAAAGACTCTCCCAGGCAAAGGTTTCAAAGCAGACTGAGATTTCAAGATGTGCTGTTCAAGCTATTTTGAAAAAGCACAAAGTCGAGGACCGTAGGTCCACTGGTCTCTGAAAAAACGTGATCCAGCAGATGAGAGGGTCCTCATGCTTACTTTTCTTCAACATCGGAAGCTATACATACAGCCAATTTTACTAAGAGCTATCTTGAGCATAGAGAAGAACAAGGGGTCCTGGAGATCATCATTTCAGACCCCACAGAATCCCGACTCAGGATCTGACTCAGCCGACATCCGTAGAAGATCTCGTTCGAAGTCTAAGATGTTTGGAACAACCCACCTGCCGAGTTCCTTCAAAAACGATGTGAAAATATACCTTGAAGAATTGATGCTGTTTCGCAGGCCAACTGTGGTCACACCAAATATCGTTTGATTCAGATTTCTCTTCTGTTCATTCTGTTCTGGTAAAACCATAGAGTTAGAAATTTCTAAAGCAATGTTTATTTTGCAGCATTTATTTCACAACTGCCTACAGAAAAAGGCAGTTTTTTATTCTGTCAGATTGTGGTTGGAGAAACTCGTAATCCACAATAGTACTCCTGTTTTGAGAGTAAAGACAGAGCCAGAAAGTGAGTTTATAGCTCGTTAGAGCCAGTAAGCTTGAAACGATCGAATGAAAAATAAAAAAGAGAGTTAAGAATGCAAAAACAAAATTCATTCTCCTACATTAGCATACTGATTGCTGTTTATACACAGACTACTTAAGCCCTAAGAGGCCATGCATAATTTTCTTGTGGTTTCGTGTTCTCATGATATTAACATAGTTCAAAATGTTTGCATGTGATCGCAGCTTAATTTTTCTGTTCAGTCGACATCATTTTATTGTTCCGGATGCAGGAAAAGCTTAGCGCAAATCTCGAATCATGAATAAACAAATTCATTCGTTCCTTTTCGTTACCGTTCGCCAAAACGATCGTCCGAATTCGTTCGATTGTTTGTTCCGTGAGACGGTTTCTATAATCTCGGCGCAAACTAGTTTTGACAGAGTGCTCATAAATGAAGATACAACTGAGTGTAAAATTGTTTTCTATGCCACGTAAAACATCCATCAGTCATTTTTACATGCTCATGTATAGAGCATTGTGCTATCAACAACACAATAACAACAATACGGGCTTGTCTAGGTCTATTTTTGGGCTTCTCTTTCTTGTTCTCCTCTCAGTAAGACCTGAACGAATGACTCGAGCCTTTGTTTTGCTCGTGAGCAACAATTCCCTGTTTGTACGGGATCAGTTGCGCTCAAATTTAGACTCAACACCAAGTCTTAATCAGTGAGGCTTGTTCTTTATGGGACAAAACCATGAGAAACAATTTTTTCCGAAATTCTGGATGGATGGATGGATGGATGGATGGATGGATGGATGGATGGATGGGTGGATGGATGTGTACAGGATCAGTTGCGCTCAAGTTCAGACTCAACACCAAGTCTTAATCATTGAGGCTTGTTCTTTATGGGACAAAACCATGAGCAACTATTTTTTCCAAACTTCTGGATGGATGGATGGATGGATGGATGGATGGATGGATGGATGGATGTGTACAGGATCAGTTGCGCTCAAGTTCAGACTCAACACTAAGTCTTAATCAGTGAGGCTTGTTCTTTATGGGACAAAACCATGAGAAACTATTTTTTCCGAAATTCTGGATGGATGGATGGATGGATGGGTGGATGGATGTGTACAGGATCAGTTGCGCTCAAGTTCAGACTCAACACCAAGTCTTAATCATTGAGGCTTGTTCTTTATGGGACAAAACCATGAGAAACTATTTTTTCCAAACTTCTGGATGGATGGATGGATGGATGGATGGATGGGTGGATGGATGGATGTGTACAGTATCAGTTGCGCTCAAGTTCAGACTCAACACCAAGTCTTAATCAGTGAGGCTTGTTCTTTATGGGACAAAACCATAAGAAGCTATTTTTTCCAAACTTTCGGATGGATGGATGGATGGATGGATGGATGGATGGATGGATGGATGGATGGATGGATGGATGGATGGATGGATGGATGGATGGATGGATGGATGGATGGATGGATGGATAGATAGATAGATAGATAGATAGATAGATAGATAGATAGATAGATAGATAGATAGATAGATAGATAGATAGATAGATCTTTATTAATCAAAGGGAAATTGCAATGTTACAGCAGCTAGTTCACAGTCATACAACAACCCTACAACAAAATTTTAACACACAAAATTGACACACTACATTTTAAACAGAAACTATATATACCAACCTCCAACCTCTCAGAAACAAGCAAGTAGATCGAAACTCTAAATTGCTTTAAATGTACACTATATACTACTTTCTTTCGGCTTCTCCCGTTAGGGGTCGCCACAGCGGATCCTCCACATGTTTGATTTGGCACATGTTTTTACGCTGGATGCCCTTCCTAACGCAACCCTCCCCAATTTATCCGGGTTTGGGACCGGCACTGAAAGTGGCTGGGGTTGGTTCCCTGACCGGGGATCGAACCCGTGCCGGAGCGGTGAGAGCGCCGCATCCTAACCACTAGACCACCAGGAAACCTAAATGTACACTATATAAACAACAATATTTGTATTTACTGACTATTCCATCCATATGTGATTGTTCCTCAATCTTTCACAACAACGTTGGAGACCCACAATTGTACAGGATGTCACATTTACACAAACTAGGAGACCCAAACCTGTTCCAGCATGACAGTCCCCCTGTGCACAAAGCCAGCTCCATGAAGATATGCTTTATATGGGTTGGGAGTGGAAGATCTCCTGCTATAGAGAAGCTATAGCTCCAACCCTATTGAAGACCTTTGAAGCTAAATCCTGGCTGCACCCCATGCTTGCTCACCTCCATCAATACCTGATTTTCATCAATCCCACCTTTCTCAGAAGACTGGAGTTGAATATCACAGCAAGCAGGGATTAAATGTGTAATGGAATACAAAGTTCAAAGAGCATATTATGGTAAAAAAAAACAAAAATGACTGAAGTGTGCTTTGATCATGATAGACATTGATTACTGTGTTCACCACCTTAAGTGCTACTTCCACCCACTGATGGGAGCGTTTTCGTTCTCCTCATGTTTGGAAATAACACAAAGATTGTAATATTCCCCTGCTGTTGGGAACGGGCCAAATGTAATAAAGACTTGACAAACAGGGGTTTGGAATTTTTTGTTTTTGGCACGGTAGCAAGAAAAAGCAATTAGCTTTGCTCCAAGTCTTAATAGTCCCTAATGATGAGTGAGGTTAATGGTCGTGCTGTGCATCGTCATAACTAGCGTGCGCACTCTGAGCATATTTATTACATCAGATGTATACGAGATTGTAAAAAAAAAGATTTATTAAAAAAACATTTGTCATCTTTTGTACGAACACACATGAGACGATTCATAGAAACCTGCAGGAAATCGAAAATATTGTAACTCTGAGGGGTTACATTGGGCTACTAGAGTTTTGTGAGATATTAACTAATTATTGATGTACTGTAACTGCTTTTTTAGCTTTGGTTTGACCTGAGATGGTTAAGTTTTATGTATGTTAATCCTCTATTTTTATATTAGTTTGAAGGGATTTCGCTCGTAAGCTAACGCTCTCGATAAAAACCGATAGAAACGTCAACATAAATGTACACTGGGTGGGATTGCTCCGTGAAGCAACACAACTGAGAGAAGTGATGAAAGCAAGATGATGCAAAGTAGAGAAGAAGGTCTTGCTGGCCCTTTTGGCCAGCCACTGATTATGTATGTACAGTATATATACAGTGAGGAAAATAAGTATTTGAACACCCTGCTATTTTGCAAGTTCTCCCACTTAGAAATCATGGAGGGGTCTGAAATTGTCATCGTAGGTGCATGTCCACTGTGAGAGACATAATCTAAAAAAAAAAAAAACAGAAATCACAAAATATGATTTTTAAACTATTTATTTGTATGATACAGCTGCAAAAAAGTATTTGAACACCTGTCTATCAGCTAGAATTCTGACCCTCAAAGACCTGTTAGTCTGCCTTTAAAATGTCCACCTCCACTACATTTATTATCCTAAATTAGATGCACCTGTTTGAGGTCGTTAGCTGCATAAAGACACCTGTCCACCCCATACAATCAGTAAGAATCCAACTACTAACATGGCCAAGACCAAAGAGCTGTCCAAAGACACTAAAGACAGAATTGTACACCTCCACAAGGCTGGAAAGGGCTACGGGGAAATTGCCAAGCAGCTTGGTGAAAAAAGGTCCACTGTTGGAGCAATCATTCGAAAATGGAAGAAGCTAAACATGACTGTCAATCTCCCTCGGACTGGGGCTCCATGCAAGATCTCACCTCGTGGGGTCTCAATGATCCTAAGGAAGGTGAGAAATCAGCCCAGAACTACATGGGAGGAGCTGGTCAATGACCTGAAAAGAGCTGGGACCACCGTTTCCAAGGTTACTGTTGGTAATACACTAAGACGTCATGGTTTGAAATCATGCATGGCACGGAAGGTTCCCCTGCTTAAACCAGCACATGTCCAGGCACGTCTTAAGTTTGCCAATGACCATTTGGATGATCCAGAGGAGTCATGAGAGAAAGTCATGTGGTCAGATAAGACCAAAATATAACTTTTGGGTCATAATTTCACTAAACGTGTTTGGAGGAAGAAGAATGATGAGTACCATCCCAAGAACACCATCCCTACTGTGAAGCATGGGGGTGGTAGCATCATGCTTTGGGGGTGTTTTTCTGCACATGGGACAGGGCGACTGCACTGTATTAAGGAGAGGATGACCGGGGCCATGTATTGCGAGATTTTGAGGAACAACCTCCTTCCCTCAGTTAGAGCATTGAAGATGGGTCGAGGCTGGGTCTTCCAACATGACAATGACCCGAAGCACACAGCCAGGATAACCAAGGAGTGGCTCTGTAAGAAGCATCTCAAGGTTCTGGCATGGCCTAGCCAGTCTCCAGATCTAAACCCAATAGAGAATCTTTGGAGGGAGCTCAAACTCCTTGTTTCTTAGCGACAGGCCAGAAACCTGACTGATCTAGAGAAGATCTGTGTGGAGGAGTGGGCCAAAATCCCTCCTGCAGTGTGTGCAAACCTGGTAAAAAACTACAGGAAACGTTTGACCTCTGTAATTGCAAACAATGGCTGCTGTACCAAATATTAACATTGACTTTCTCAGGTGTTCAAATACTTATTTGCAGCTGTATCATACAAATAAATAGTTAAAAAATCATACATTTTGATTTCTGGATTTTTTTTTTTAGATTATGTCTCTCACAGTGGACATGCACCTACGATGACAATTTCAGACCCCTCCATGATTTCTAAGTGGGAGAACTTGCAAAATAGCAGGGTGTTCAAATACTTATTTTCCTCACTGTATATTTATAATTGCACATTATTAGAATTTGAGTTTTCTGTCATACTTTTTTTGCCCTGGTATACAGTAGGATGATACATGTAAGAAGAATGATAGTGAGCAGTACTGGTGATATGTGTAGCATCAATGTTTATCATGATAATATGCATATTTATATACTGTTTCCAATTTTATTGCCTTTTTTTCATCACCCTGGTGTCAGATCTGGTATCATTTTTCAGTTTCCCTTGGGTTCTCTATGTGCACATAATATATATGTCTACTGTTCAGGATTCAGGACTATTTAAGCATAAAATTTGACATCTTTCTTCTTTTCTCTTTTCCTGTGCAGACACGAACCAGACCTGAAATGACAATGTTTCTGCTCCTCCAGCCTTCTGTCTTTACTCTTTTTTCCTTTACGCATAGATAAACACGCCTGCCTCCACCGGTTCTCACTCAAACCCTTTCTGAAAACACCATCTCATCCATAGACGGCCTAATGGAGTTATGATGTCGTCGTAACAGCAGGGCCAAGTGAGAGGCTCGAGGAGAGGACAAGGAAACGCATTTAATTTCTCTTCAGATCACAAAGACAAATTCTATTTACCGCTCGAGGACAGGGGGAACGAAGAGAAACAGCATGCGAGGGAAAAAGGGAGGAACAAATGAGCGAGTGATGGAGGGCATTAATAAGTCATCCTGACAAACCGCATTCGGAACTTGGGGGGAAGGAAAAAACACGCTTGAAACGGGCAGTATTTATTTATTTATTTTTATTATTTTTTTTTTTTTCTTTGCTCCCTTTTATTGCAGTCTGTGTACCGATGCAAAAGCAATTGCACACAACTGCACTTTATGAGGAAATCCTCTAAATAGGTCCTCAGGAATGTAAATGATGTAAACATATGCAAATTTTGTAAATTCACCTTTTATTGGAATAATTTTAGTTCTATATTTTTGTAAATATTTTCTTAAAACTGTTTTTTTTATATATATTTTAATTAGATTTGTTTTTTATATTTTTACTCTTCAGTTCTCTTCACTATATATAAAATATAAAATATAAAAATAACCATGTTGTATTCTGTAAGGTTTTGTTGTATTTTTATTATTGTATTTTATCTATTAGAACTACGTAAAATTTTAGTTTAATGTATAGTGTATTGTATATTCTATATTGATTCTCTATTATTTTATTTTTTATTCTTTTTTGTTACTTTTTTATTTCGAATTTGCACAGATGGTTTTTTTTTTTCATTTTTTTTTTTCATTAGGAATTAAATAAAAAAAAATTTAAAAAAATTAAATATCATTAAATGAATGCATGTAATTAATAATTAAATTAATTACTTAGAATAATTTAATATTAATTTAATTAATAAATCTTTTTTTTGTTTATTTCTAACACCAAAATTAATAAATGCAATGCACACAGACAGATTTGATCAATGATCCATGTATAAAGAAAATAAGGTTGGCTTATTTATAATAAACTACACAGTAAACAACATTTCTTACTTTAAAAAAAAACTAATAAAATTAATTCCAACATATAACAACAAAAAAACATTCATATAGATTAATTTGAAAAATGTGATGAATTCCAACATACAAAAAAACAAAAAAACATTCAAACAATAAAAAATGAACACTTGTTTAGCTTGGAAATAAAAATTAATAGCTTGCCGTTTATTTATTTCAAAACGTGCTGCCCTTCCGTTAATTGTGCGTAATTAATACCAATCAACTATTCACACACTTTTTATTATCCATACAAATGTACATAAGCAGGACCTCACAGGAATGGCAGTTTGTTTTGTCCGGTTTATTAACATCATTTCCAGGCACATCTAGTGATGAACCCGTTCGAAAAAATGGATTAGAGGGAGTGCATATGCAACGATTTCTTTTGTGGATTATGGAATTGCATCCATCCATCATTCCTGACTGGCTAAAGGAAAAACTGTCAGAAGCGAGTGGGGAGTGTTTAATCTGCAAACGTGTGTACGACTTTTTTTTTTTTCCAACGTTGAGAATAAAATCCAGTGTTCAAATTGATTTACTTTCAAAAGCCACATATTTTCTCTTTATTCTCACAGTAGAACAATGACTGTCTTTTAGTACACCAGCATTTTAAAGCCATGATCTCTAAGTATCTCAAAATATTTATCCTTTATACTTATGAGAATGAAGCAGAAATATTTCAAGAATAAAGTCAAATTATTTTGCGAATAACGTTATAATAGTACAAGATTAAAGTCGAAATATTTTGGGAATAAAGTCAAAATCTATTCAGTATGAAGTTTATGAGAATAGAGTAAAAATACGTTGCGAATTAAGTCGAAGTATTTTGAGAATAATGTCAATTCGTGATGAAGTGAAATTTACTAGAACAAAGTGAAAGTATTTTAAGAATAAACTCGAAATATTGTCAGAATAAAGTCAAAATATATTCAGAATTCATAAGATTAAAGTGAAAACGTTTTGCGATTAAAGTCAAATTTACAAGAAATATTGATAATACCGAAATATTTTAAGAATAATGTCGAAATTACGAGAATAAAGGCGAAATATTTTGAGAATAAAGTCAAATTTACAAGCATAAAGTAAAAAATAAAAAATTCATACATTTGCAGCAATAAAATTAAAGTAGAAAAAAAAAATAATAAAAAATCACAGAATTGAAAAAAAACGTTTCACAGTTTTGCATAAATTGGATGTGGAGGATTTGGTTAAATCTTACTTAAGGTAAGGATTTAGCAATAAGGATATTCTTTGTCTCTTGGTGCATCAGGACGGAGTTATAATTAGTAAAAACAGCGGTTCTGTCGGAAACTTAATTTATTCTGAAAAGCAAAATCAGACTGAGGAAATTGCCTCATTTGTGCAGTCTGCATGCTATTCGAGGTGCAGATGTTGTTCCTCAAGAAACAATGAGGATGATGTTCAAAGAAATCGACCCTTAAGGAGTTGAACTACTTTATTCTTGTAAGTTCAATTTTTTGTTGTTGTTCTGACACAAAGTTTCCACTACCATGGTGTGCATTTTTGATCATATCCCAAAAAAGAACAAATAATAATGCACCCAAGGATGCGTTACGAGAAACAGAATTGATTTTTGTGTTGGCCACACATGCACAACGTCCTTTCATTGAATGTAAAAACGTACAATCGGCTCTGTACAGGAAACCGAAACGATTAAGTCAACTGCTAAATCTTCTGGCTCGAGTTGTGAACGACTCCAGATTGAAGTCTCAGGAGATGAACAAATCATTTCGGTTTCCTGTACAGAGTCTGTGTAGTTCGCACACGTTAGCGAGAAATGATGTTGTGCGTGTGCGGCCAACACAAAAATGAACAAATCCTTCTTGGAGACAAATCCTCGGTCCTGCATTTAATAAAAGATTTGCTGAAAATAAAGAAATGGTTCATGAAAGACCCATCACTAGTCTCTTCTGCTCTCTCTCACACACACAAACACACTTTACTGATTGCCTGTCATGGCGATTTCATGCCGAATATGATGTGAACATGTAGTATGTAACTGTAATTGAGTAGTATTTTGTGTACTTAAAATTTTTTTAATCTGTAACTTTACTTATGTAATATCTAACTGTAAAATATACATACATATTGTACAATATGTAACTGTAATTAAGAAGTTTTTGTGTACTTTTTATTTATTATGTGAAATTGTACTTATGTTATATGTAACTGTACAATATGTACAGTGTGTAACTGTAATTGAGTAGTTTTTTTGTGTAATTTCCTTTTTTCAGTTTGTAATTTTAATCATGTAATATGTGATTTGTGTACTTTTCATTTTTTTAAATATGTAACTGTACAATATATACATATTGAGTACATATATTGAGTAGTTTTTTGTGTATTTTTTTATTTTTCAAATGTGTAATTGTACTTATGTTGTATGTAACTGTACAATATGTACAGTATGTAAATGTAATTGAGTAGTTTTTTTGTGTACTTTCCTTTTTTCCGTTTGTAATTTTAATCATGTAATATGTGATTTGTGTACTTTTAATTTTTTAAATATGTAATTGTTTTTTTGTGTATTTTTTCTTTTTTTAAATCTGTAATTTTGCTTATATTTAACTGTACAATATGTAACTGTAATTGAGCAGTTTTTGTGTTTTTTTTTATTTATAAAATGTGTAATTGTACTTGTGTTGTATGTAACTGTAATTAAGTAGTTTTTTGTGTGTTTTTTTTATCTGTAATTTTACTTATATGTAACTGTAATTAAGTAGTTTTTTGTGTACTTTCCTTTTTTCAGTTTGTAATTTTACTCATGTAATATGGGATGTGTACTTTTCATTTTTTAAATATGTAACTGTACAATATATACATATTGTACAATATGCAACTGTAATTAAGTAGTTTTGTGTACTTTTTATTTTTTAAATGTGTAATTGTACTTATGTTGTATGTAACTGTAATTGAGTAGTTTTTTTGTGTGTTTTTTTTTATCTGTAATTTCACTTATATGTAACTGTACAATATGTACACTATGTAACTGTAATTAAGTAGTTTTTTGTGTACTTTCCTTTTTTCAGTTTGTAATTTTACTCATGTAATATGTGATTTGTGTACTCTTCATTTTTTAAAAATGTAACTGTACAATCTATACAAAAATGAGAGTGTAGAATATGTAACTTTGAGTAGTTTTTTGTGTACTTTTTTATTTTTCAAAATGTGTATTTGTACTTATGTTATATGTAACTGTACAACATGTAACTGTAATTGAGTAGTTTTTTGTGTACTTTTAATTTTTTAATGTGTAATTGTACTTGTTATATGTAACTGTAATTAAAGTTTTTTGTGTACTTTTTAGATTTTTTAAATTGTGTATTTGTACTTATGTTATATGTAACTGTACAGTATGTAATTGTAATTAAATAGTTTTCTGTGTATTTTCCATTTTTTTTAATCTGTAATTTTACTTATATGAAATTTGTAACTGTATAATAAATATGTACAATATGTAACTGTAGTTGAGTAGGTTTTTTTTGCGTATTTTTTCATTTTTAAAATCTGTAATAATACTTATATGTAATTGTACAATATTTACAGTATGTAACTGTAATTGGATAGTTTTTTGTGTATTTTTTCAGTTGAGATTTTGATTGTTAGGCTACTTGAGAAATTAGTAAAAATGTAGTTAAAATCTAGAACCCAATGGTCAATTTATACTCATATATTGTACTGTAGATTATTTACAAAGAAAGTCCTAATACTGGAGCATTCAATAGGGGTTAAAAAAAATAAATAAATAAAGATTTTCTTTTTTTTTTTTTTACAAAGAATGGAACGATTTAAATTTCAACTTAAAGGAAATGCCAGGTCTCTAGATATTAAAGACCTGACTTGGTGCCCGGGTCTATTCTCGAAACCCAGCAATGTAAATAATGTTGTGTAAAGACCTTTGAGGGCTGGACTGCAGAGGGAAGAATTTGCACTCGTATTCCTCTTGTTGCCTGGAGCGAAATGCCGTTAACTCGGGCCAAGCTATGTGATGTTAGAAGACATTCAGATCTTGTAAAGGTAAAGACGTCTATAAGCACTTGACTTATGCGAAATTTTGTTAATCCAACATCATCAGATAAGCCGAGGTGGTCCAAGGTTTTTTGTGTATGAATGAAGTGCACTAATGGTGTCAGATATGATGAAAAAGTCCAGCAAAGTGGAGTGAAGGGTCCTGAGATCACAAATAAAAGTCTGATGGCTTAATTGAGGCTTAGGAGGTGGCTGACACGAGTCACCATGCGATCCATACAACAAGTCCAATCAGTTATCATATTAGGATAGCAATAAAACTACTACTGAGGAACTTGCATAATGAGACCATGAGGTAGGATTGGTCCTGTAAAAAATACTAAAGAAGTAGGTCAAAGCACCGCTCTCAATGGCTACATCACTTATAGAGGAGATAAGCATTAATGATTCATGCTATTAAAGCCAGCTGAATCGTGGAGATAGGACAGGACCAAGGACTTCCAATTGTCCTTAGCTTTTGTGTAGAGCGTTGGTGTCTATAAAGGAAAGCAGCAGTTGAGGTAATTTACCTGTTCATACAACGAGTGGCTGTGTTTGGACAGAAAAGATGGTAAAGGTGTTAATAATGAGTGCTTAAATGGGGGTGGTAGCTTAGCGGTTAAGCCACTGGACCTCCGAGCAAGTCCCCTAAACCCATAGCTGCTCAGTTGCATGAATGAGATAAAAGTTACTCTGGATAAGAGCGTCTTTGAAATACCAACGTAAATATAATGTATTGAGTCTAAGCCATTTACATTTATGGCATTTGACAGATAACCCTTATCTCATTTACACAATTGGACAGGGTTTAGGGCCTTGCTCAAGGGCCCAGAAGTCGCAGGTTGGTGGTGCCGCCATTTAAGCTCATGAACTTCCGATGCACGACATCCAAATATTCGTGTAACCACTGCCAGGAACATGGGGGCATAAAATAGGGGCAAATACTTGCAGTCTCTACATTCTCTTAGCATCTAAGCATCATTGCTTCAGAGAAGAATGAACAATGGACAAAGTACACAAATCATTTACGTGAGTTGAAGTAAAGATACACTAAATAAAATATGACTGCAGTAAAAGTGCTCACTTTAAACATTCACTTGAGTAAAAGTACAAAAAGTACAAAAAGTACTATTTGCCTTCAAATGTACTGTGTACCAAAGTACTATGATTATTTTTTTTTTATGCCTATTAACATTTTTGTCTTGTTTAATCAACTCAAATTATGTGAAAATTCTCGACTGTTTCTCTTAGCACACCAGTCTATTCATAAATTGATATCAATGAGTCAAACGCTGATCGATATCTATTCAAATCATCAAACTAATAAGGTTACGGATGATGTGGCGAGTTCGAGTCTGGAGGTTCTTCCATCATTTATTCATCCCAAATTGTTCTGCTTGCTGTTGAACTAACGCCGGACTGTATGTTGGTGATAAGTACATACCAACCAAATGGCGGTCGAAACAAGTTCAAAACGGAGCGCTCGCTCGACCCTCATTGGTGGCTTGCTGCTTGTTTGGACGGTAAAGTTATTATCGGCTTACAAATTCAAAAAATATGACCGATTTCGAGTAAAAAGTACGATATTTGACTCTGAAATGTAAAGTAAAAGTCTCCCTAAATGGAAATACTTCAGGAAAGTAAAAAAGCTACTTAAGTACAGTAACGATTTACTCCGTTACTGTTCAAAATCGCAAAATTGCATGAAAGGAAATGCAAGCAACAGGTCTATAATCTTTTTAAACCATTGAGACAACCAAACAAGTGGAACCAAGTCTACCAAGTAATCTGGTGAGGTAGATGTTTCCCAAGTTCCTGATTCAGAAGTACTGTTTCATATGTAAAGTTTCCAGTCCTGATCCCTGGAGAAGCCTATTGCATTTTTTTTGTGATCCTCTGCTCCGAACGCAAAGGATTCAACTCAGCAGTTAATTAACAGCCCTGTATAAGTTGATGTAGGTGTGTAAGAAGTAAAATATTCAGGCTGGTAATCCAGGGGGCAGAGCTGTAAACCTGTGGTCTATTAAAGCTTTCCTATTATCATTATTACTCAATGGCTTCTGTCTATATAAAGGGAGCAATGCAGCAGTACTTCGGTCAGCTATTTCACCCCATCCAGCTGTACACCTTGCTTTAGCAGACCAAGCTTTTATGCAAATAATGGTGATATCACTAACTAGATACCGGCTGACCAAGGTATGGTTGGAACCTCAGCCTCATAAAGAGCCTGGCAGGTCTTTTACCACCAGTTTCCCATTACTGAGGAGAAATTAAACATTCTCTATCATAGAGGGAATTTTGCTGTGCAGACCTGAACTTTTACACTTTTTCATGCTCTCATTTAGTCTTTTATTGTTCACACTGTGCACTAGTTAAAGGTGCACTTCCTGTCACCAAGCATGCCTAATCAATTGGATTTAAAAAAAAAGTTCATGCGAGTCATAGGATTCGTGATGTTCATAGCCTTTAACAATCTTATAGGCAGGTTATGTCTGAATGAATACTTCATATTACTTTTGTAAGGATTTTCTTTTTAGTTATGCACTCAATTATTCAACAGCAAATATCTTGGAATGAATGTTCAGCGTCACGCAGATGAGGTCGCGTTCCTTTTTTAATCTGGTTCCTATTATATATAATATAAAGTAGTTTTTTACTCACCGCTGCCACCTCTGGCAGCCTCGGGGACTTCTGGACTAAAAGGGACTTATTAATGAATCATATATGGGTATTCGGTTGTATAATGATGTCTGATGAAAATGCAATGTTTCATTTTCTTTGATTAAAACGTAAATGTGCAAATGCTATAAATAAACGTCCCCCTATAACTCCCAATCTACATTTAACCATTTCCAACCAAAAAGCTGGACACTTAGTGCGCTATAGTATAACGTCCTGTCCCAGACCTACAGTATGTGTTCTGTACACTATGCTTGTTCATGTATTTATGTTATGGTCAATCATATATGTATTACTCTATGTCTTGTAGCACCATTTTTCAAATATTCACTGTAGTGACGGGACGTTTGCATCATTTTACCAACTTGGTTTTTGGAATCTTGCCAATCACATTTTTTAAGTAAATCGTTACATTTTAAAAAAGCAGCTCACCAACACGTCTACATACGTGAACTATCTCATTAATAAAAATATGACAATGCAGCTAAAGACAAAAAAAGACAGCTAAAGACAAAAAGACCCAACTATTGTCTTGTATAGAGTCTATGGGAGTCATGTGATGAAAGAACGAACGATTCGGACCAGGGAACTCAAGAGATGACTTACTCAAATCTGTTTCCTGCGTAAAGCACCGCATATCGTCTATAGGAGTCACGTGATAAAAGAACGAACGACTCAGATTTTGTGATGCTTTGCTTACGTGCGTCCGGTAGAAAATTAACGTGTCGATCTTTGAGACGACTCGTTTTAATGAATTAATGAATCGTTCATTGCATGAATACACTATTGGTTTGCTTAGGTATACTTGCACAATTCTGTGGTACAGCATTTTTATTTTTTTTCTATCCTCAGAACCTCAGAAATCCAACTCCACTGAAGCGGTCTCCTTTTTGTCCCAAAGGAGACAAATGGCACGTGAAATAACCTTGTCATTAAAATCAAAGTCTGCTTCGAAATTACAGTGGGGCTCCTTCAAAACAATGTCTGTCCCGGTTTTAAAGTGGTCCCTCGTTTATGTGTCGCAAGTGTCTTTATAGTGTGTCTTCGTCAGCACGATGCGCTTTCAATTGAAAAGTGAAATATATTTACCGCCAAATACAATTCAAGTACAGGCTCGTCCTCACTTTGCAGTTTCCTAATTCCCGAATCGAATTCCTGCATGCAGAAGGATCGTGAACGTGCTGCAGCAAGAAATGATCGGGATTTGTTTATCGCACCTTATGCCAAATCATGTATTCCTAATTTGTTTATAAGGGTATTGCACAAACATTTTGAGCAAAACTCAAATGCACAATATAAGATGTTTAAAGCTTACATTTACGGCATTGGGCAGATGCCTGTTTCCAGAGCAACAATGACCTTATTTATACAACTAAGCATTTAAGGGTTAAGGGCTTTGATGGCAACTTGGTGGTGCTGGGATTTAAACTTATAACCTTTTGATTAAAACCTCAATGTCTTCCCAATTAAAGCCTGTATGATCAGCTTAAAATCATATAGTGGATTTTTACTGTTTAAAATTGTGCTTTTTAAACATTCCGTTTCCAATATTAAGTCCCCATTTGCCCTTTAATAATAACCTCCACTCTCCAAGGAAGATGTTCCATTAGATTTCGGAGTGTGCTTTTAGAGATTGGAGCTCAGCAGCCACATGGTACAAAGTAAAGAGGCCTGGGGTGCAATCAAGGTTCCAATTGATCCCATTGGTGTTTAATGGGATTGAAGTCAGAGCTATATAATTGGCTACTTAAGATCTTCCATTCCAACTCATGTAAAGCTCTGGCTTTTTTGCACAAGGGTGTTGCCATGCTTAAAGAGGTTTAAGGCTCCTAGTTCGAATGAAGGGAAAATTTAATGCCACAGCATCTAAAGACATTTTATACAATTGTGTGCCTTCTAATTTATGGTAACAGTTTGGTAAAAAAAACTACGTATGGCTGGAAAAGTCAGGTGTCCCAATACCTTTTTTTTTCATATAGTGGCCTGAATCAATGTTTAGAAATTCTATTAGTCCAAAGCAGAGATGGCAAAAGTACAACTACTGATGTTTTAAAAGACTCTGGTAAAAGTTGAAGTTCTGACTACAGTTTTTTTTACTCAAGTTAAAGTAAAGAAGTTTGGGGACTTCTTTTGAGGAAAAAGTTTTCATTATCACCACCGCACATAATATTAATATATTCATAGAAAAGAATTTGAAATTTTGTTACCTAATGAATGTACCCAGGATGAACAACCAATATATAGAACACAAGCAGAGAAAAGATGATGATCAGGTGATCAGGAATGTCTCTGTTATCAGACATGTTTACCCTCTGTCTCAATTACGTCAATACTTCTTGTTGCCTTCTGCATTGCTTGTTGTTAGCTTCGTAAACTAGCCTACGTCTGTGGTGCACGATAACCAGGAAATGATACACCAGTGGTAGGTTAAAAAAGCAGCACAATGACAAAAAATTGGCCTGAAAACGGCACAAAAATATAAAATCATGTCACGGAGTAGATTAAAACTAAAGTAAAAAGCCTGGTTTCAAAATGTTATAAGTAGAAAGCACAGATATTCGTGTAAAAGATTTGTGAATATCAAATAAATAAATAAAGTGAAGTAAAAAATACTGATATTAGTATAATATATATATATATATACACACCATAATTTCCGGACTATTAAACGCACCCAATTATAAGCCGCACCCACTGAATTTGACAAAGATTTTTATTTTGAACATTAATACGCCTGTCTATAAGCCGCAGGTGTCTACACTGAAACTAATGAACTTTACACAGGCTTTAATGAAAGACAGTGTCTGTTAAACGGCTTGTATCTAAACAGTAGCCTACCAAGAAAGTCATTGTTCACTGTCTTCCTCCTTCCTTTCACAACAATTTCTTTTGGGAGTTTTTCTTTTGCCATCGTTGTGCGTTTAAAAATCACCATCGGTGCAGCTTTTCTCCCGATGCCGTGCAGCTCAGAACACAGGTGAAGTGTGTTTTCATGCCCGGTTGTTTTCAGCGTGATGAATGATTCGCATTTCCTGTAGACAGTCCGAGTGAGCGGCAGGTCAAACGTCAGAGGAACATCATCCATATTTATGATGTGGTGCGGCCCGTTTCAGTGGAGCGCATCTGATTTAATTTAAAGAGTTTCATTGGTTCACCTGAACCCGTTCGGCAATTTCATTGGTCTAATGTTATGGGGTTCAGTTTTTTGTCTTGTGTCTTGGTTTGTGAAACCGGGAAAAATCCATAAATTAGCCGTTTCGTTGTTTAAGCCGCGGAGTTCAAAGCGTGGGAAAAATGTAGCGGCTTATAGTCCGGGAAATACGGTAGTATATAAATTCTACTTTAGTACAGTAACCCTTTTCTGGTCCCAAGGAACAAATAAAAGTAATCCAGTGAACTTCATAGCAGTAAACCTACGAGTAAACCTTGCTGAATAACTTATGAACAAATACCTCAACAGCATGACCTGCCACAGAGCACAAATTCTATTCATTGAATAGGTTCTAAAGCGCCATTTGTATTTGCCCTTTCAGAATGTCTAGCATTGCTTCTTCTAATTCCTGTAAAAAAGGAGTTATGCTTTTCGTAATCCGTAGACGCGTTATCTCCACCGTAGGCGCTTGTGTTCCTGACAGACAATCCATTTCTTTCAGTCCGAGACACAATCTGCTGATGAATTGCTTCGCTGGATTCGTGTAGGCCTTTTGTGGGAATCTAATAAAGCCTACATAGCGTACGTGGGTAAGGAAGCGGCACGGTGTTACCCGAATTGGACGCACTTCAGCATCAGTTGCTTCTGGCTAAATGGTGAAACATTCTTTAGTACATCGCTTCATTTTGGTGCTCATGGAAGATATTTTGGTACCGACATGAACTTCTCATGTTCATGTTGCTTTCTTTCTACTTTTCCAAAAACTAAATTGTAGGAGAATTGGCTATACAGTGCTCTCATGGAGCTACAGCATACACATACATACACTATATTTCCAAAAGTATTGGGTCATTAGATGCGTTATAATAAAATTCTGCATTTACTTGAAATTCGAAACTCAAACCTCCTTGAGCTCCTTGAAGATCTGGTTTACATGCTTTGAAATGGAAGATCTTGCTGCTATAGTGGTCTGATCTCATCCCTACTGAACACCTTTGGGATGAATTGGAATGCCGACTGCACCCCAGGTCTCCTCACCTACATCACCACCTGCCATTCATAACTCTCTTGTGGCTGATGAACACAAATATCCATAAACACAATCCAAAATCTAGTGGAACATCTTCCTAGAAGATTGGAGGGAATTATAATCCACCATCACTGTACCCAGCAAAATCGTATATATCTGCAATAAATGGACATTCGATGCAACCCAGATGAGGATGGGTTCCCTCTTGAGTCTGGTTCCTCTCAAGGTTTCTTCCTTATGCCATCTCAGGGACTTTTTTCCTTTAAATAAACATACAATGCTGGCAAACAGAATATGAATCACCCTCGGTTGCTTTTAGTCGTTTTGCATACTACTGATTTTTCATCCATTCAGTCTGAAAAGCAATGCGACAGTACATTTCCATTTTCTTTTCTGCTTTTTTTTTTCTGTCATGCTCCAGTAGGATGAATGGAGTGGACGAATAATTCAAGTAAATTCAATTTTGTTTGTATAGCGCTTTCAACAAATCTCACAAAGCAGCTTTATGGGCATACATTTGAAATTTGTAAAAAAAAATAAATAAATCAATAAAAAATAAATTTAAAAAAATCGCTCTACTGATGGAAAAAAGTCTGGAAAACCAACTTGACATTAAACAAGGACGTAACATTGACTTAAAAGCAAACTTGTGCTCATCCAGGTAACACCAAATGTCCATATAAAAGGTGAAATTGTTAATTAATATAATAAAGAAACACAATGCATTTCCAAGGTATAGTGATGATCCTGGAGAAAAGTTGGATCAAACCACACCCTATAACATTACATTTAAAAAATGCCAAGGTTTTCAGCAGGACATTGCCCAGAACATTATTCTGCATTCACCAGCTGACCTTCTCCCCAAAATAGTGCCTCCTAGTGCCACAGGTCTTCCACAGGTAAATGATACATATACACCTGTCTCTCACCAGCACCTTCTACTGTCCCTCCATGAACCAGTTCCAATGCACATTGAAGGGCTTTATTTGGTGTCTAGGGGTCTTTTTTTTAAAAACTTTTAACTGCCGCTAATTCCATGTTGGATTCTTTATAAATATGACCTCGTGTGTGGGAAAAGAAGCTATCGACCACAAGCTATATCAAATAGTTCACTCTACATTTTTTATATATGGGGTTTACTTTTACTCCATTTAGTACAGTAGATGACTCTCCAGACAAAGGTGATTAAAACCATATCTAGTCTTGCTTTTAATTCTGGAATAAATGTGACACTAAACTGCAACCTCAATATCAGTGTTAAATTACATTATGAAACTGTGACCCAACTAAACTAATTCTGCATTGGATTTCTCCGAAATGCGAAAAATATGCGGTGTGAAGAACAAAAGCCACCTTTAGCGATGTAACATTAGCGCAGTATATCGCTAGTAACCTCTCAAAGGAGTAACAGACATGCAGCATGAACAAACCGATCCACGAGACGTAGAATATGAAATATTTAATATAAAGTTATTTCATGAGATGTGGAGTTTTACCGTACTTCACCTACGCTTAGCAGACGGCTCGCTACTCCAGACAAGGTGTTTAAATCCCTAAGACACCCTGAAATGACAGAAGGCCTGTGAAGTATTTGGAATATATTAAGCCCCTGGTAGGAAGCAGCTCCCATCTTGCTGTTACTGCAGAACAATTTGGAGGACAATTGGTCTATGTGAATACTGAGACGTCCTGAGAATGAGCTCCAGAATGAAATCTTTTGTGGTAGACCATTTATGCATTATAGATTATCTGTATTCCTACAGTTGAAAACTAAAATTATAACCCATTGCTTCTTTCAATGGATAGAAAAGGTTGAGAGAAAGGATTGTGTGATGGCAAAAATGCACACATCCTACACTCAAGTAGAAGTACAGATACTTGTGTTTTTGATGACTGGCTGGCAAAAGTTGAAGTACTGACTACAACTTTTTCCTCAAGATAATGTAAAGAAGTTTGGGTTTTGACACCTAAGTATAAAGTAGCCACAACTACTACCTGTTTTAGTGTCATGCTGGAAACTGGACCTCACATTATATCGATACAATATAAAAAAGAATTTCAAATTTTGTTACCTAATGAATGTAGCCGGGCTTAACATCCACCATATAGAACACAATTAGAGAAAAGATGACGATCAGGTGATCAGGAATGTCTCTGTTCTCAGTCATATTTACATCACTGACTCCCTCTGTCTCATTCACATTAACCTCATACTTCATGTTGCCTTCTGCCATGCTTGTTGTTAGCTCTATTGGCTAGCCTACATCTATGGTGCATGATAGCCAGGAAATGATCGACCAGTGGTAGCCTGAAAAAGCCGTGCAATGACAAGAAAAATCGAAAAGTAACAAGCCTGGTTTGAAAATGTAAAAACTAGAAAGTATTGGTGACAGTGGGAGATACTCAAGTCCAAAAAATTTGACCTGTGCAATTATTGGCAGCATCTCAAGAAGAACATTTCACACACAGAACCCACCGAGTAGTCAGCTAGGTCAGCCTAACCTATCTCCTGTCACAAAGGATCATGAGAAACCATCAAAGTAAAAAAAAAAAAAAAAAAAAAAAAAAAACAGGAACGAGGGGATGAGTGGATAAGTGGATGGGCTTGCATGAGCAAACATAAAAGGGCAGCTGCGGAGGGATGCATGCTACTGTACTTTGCATGGTTTAAAACCCTTTTCAGCACCGAGACCTATGGATGCTTGTAATTCGCTTCAGGTCCGTGGGCAGAATGTCGCGATTTTCCTTCCTCTCATCCTTCACCATGCCTAGTGGGCAGAGCATGCAGCTAAGAATGGATCAACTGGATTTATGGATTTTTTTTCTTCTTCTACAAAAAGACAGAATGGATTGAATTGGTAAAGGTGGACTATTTCATGAATACTCTCTACAACACATTCAGCATGTTCACCTGGGAGAAAAAAAAAAAAAGACCTTTCAATAATTAGTCAATAATTCTTGGGTAAACAATCTAAAAAACCGAACTATCAATAGTAGTGCACCAACAAAACTCGCTTCAGGTGCACAATTAGAAAATCAGCTCTAATGCACGTTGTCTTTATTTGCATATATGCAGCAGCAATAACAATGATATTTTATTGTTACTTCTTAGCTCTAGGTTTCTGTCTGTATAACGTTTTACGTCGTCTTCGCATGTTTCTGTTGCTTTCCTCAAATTTTTTTCCAAAAAGGTGCTGGTAGAACTTCCTATGCTCAATTATCTCATGGTGAAATTAAACGTGAGTGCAGGGTACAAAACATCCAGTGTTCCCATGATCAGGTCCAGATCCCCACATGAACATCATACTGCATCTACTGGCTGACATTCTACCTGTAGTGCCTAGTGGATCTACTGTAGTATTCCATCCAGTGTTCAAATGATCAGGGTCCAGATCCTGCCAAAATAGGCCACTGTTTTTAGGAAATTTTATTGTCAATGTTTAGGTAGGTGGCATCACCCAAACCAAAAGGTACATAAATGTCTAGGTTCAAGCAAAACATTGAAAGGAACATCAAACAGTATCTACTGGTTGGTTGGTAGGTAGGTAGGTAGGTAGGTAGGTAGGTAGGTAGGTAGGTAGGTAGGTAGGTTGATAGGTAGGTAGGTAGGTTAATAGGTAGGTAGGTAGGTTGATAGGTAGGTAGGTGGGTGGGTAGGTAGGTAGGTGGGTGGGTAGGTAGGTAGGTAGGTAGGTAGGTAGGTAGGTAGGTAGGTAGGTAGGTAGGTAGGTAGGTAGGTTGATAGGTAGGTAGGTAGGTAGGTTGATAGGTAGGTAGGTAGGTTGATAGGTAGGTAGGTAGGTAGGTAGGTAGGTAGGTAGGTAGGTAGGTAGGTAGGTAGGTAGGTAGGTAGGTAGGTAGGTAGGTAGGTAGGTTGATAGGTTGATAGGTAGGTAGGTAGGTGGGTAGGTTGATAGCTAGCTAGGTAAAAAATTTAAACATCCATTAAAATCCATACAAATATTAAGGTATTAAACACTTATATCTTCATTAGAATAAAGAAAGAAAGAAAGAAAGAAAGAAAGAAAGAAAGAAAGAAAGAAAGAAAGAAAGAAAGAAAGAAAGAAAGAAAGAAAGAAAGAAAGAAAGAAAGAAAGAAAGAAAGAAATACAAAGTAGAAGTCTGTGAATTGTATAAATGGCTCTGGGGTAGAACTTGTTCTTGAGTCTGTTTGTGCGTGATGTGATGTACCTGAAGTGTCAATCACACACACACACACACACACACACACACACACACACACATATATATATATATATATATGATGCGGAAAAAAAAAAAACAACAACTCTGACTTCCTTCTATATGTTCCCGCAGTAACTTTTTCAGCAATTTGTGCTACAGTAACTCTTCTGTGGATTCACCTCAAATGCACTAAGCTTTGCTCCCCATAATCTAACTATGACCCTTGGATTCCCATGACCCTGCCATTGGTTCCTAGATTGTCCTTCTTCAAATACCCAGCCATCAAAATGTGTCCAAATTGGTCTTGCCCATTTTTCCTGCTTCCAATACATCAACTTTAAGTATCATAGTAACAAATGAATCAGTGTAATTTACATTACTAGACATTTAAATACCATTAAACTGATCAGTGCACATGAATGAGAAATGTACATAATTTCATTATGCATATGCATTTCTGATTAGCATAATAATGCATATATGACCCATTGCATGTGTCCATTAGTATGCCTGGACAATATTTTAAAAGGTTAAAGGCAATAGGTCTTTTTAAAGGTCACGTACATTACGGTACACTAAAATTCTTATTTCGCATATCAATGTTAGGAAGCTAAAGTCAGCCATGATACAGTGACCATGGAGTACAGACGGTTAAGGGCCTTGATTAAGGGCCCAAGAGTGGTGATCCTGGGGCTTGAACCCCCCCAGGCTTCCAGTCAGTAACCCATGATAGGAGAATAAACCTTCTAAATAATATCCCATGATAATTAGAGTTTTTCTGTGTTTATGATTAAATTCCTATTATGAAAATGTCCTGTAGGTATAATAAACTGTATATATATTTTACATGATAATTTACTTGAGGGGCCTAAAGTTTTCTGACCTCTAACCTACTGAACCCCACTGACTCTATCCTATATTAGTGCCTGATATTACCCAAATTCTTATGAATGAATGATCACATATCTCCACCACCACACTCCTAAACCCAGTGGAAAAGTTTCCCAGAAGAGTGGAGATTATTATAACTGCAAAACGTGTGGAACCGGATGTTCAGAACCTATATATGTATCTTATAGTCAGGGGTTTGCAAACTCCTGTCTGCCAAGAAGTATCATAAATCGGATCATTATTATTTTCCATGTTGAACAAAAGATTCTTCAGAAACTAAAAACAGTTGGAAACAAACTAGACTCCGTACTGTCACACGAGAACACCCATGCATGACCGAGCAGCACGAAGCAATCAGGGAAATATAAAGACCTATAAAGAAACTTGACTTGGTTTATGGTTCAAGATAAAAGTCCCAGAGAAAAGAAAAATAAACGCCATACACTTTAATTACAATCTAATTTGAGCTAACCGAGCCATAAAATAACGCCATTCAGAGTCAGCCTCGCTTCTTAATCAGCAGATGACTCAAAAGTCTGTTCGCATTCCACAAATTGTGGCACCTGAATTCAACCTTGTATGAAAAATGCATATTCCTTTTGTTTATAAGAACCAAACGAGGTCAAAGGCAAAGACACACATAAATTGGACAATAAATAAGTGGAAGGAAGTTCGAATCGGAACTTTTTTCTTCTCTAAAAGAAACAAATAATGCAAATAATGTATATATATATATATATATATATATATATATATATATATATATATATATATATATATATATATATATATATATACATACATACATACATACATACATATACACACACACACACACACACACACACACACACACACACACACACACACACACACACACACAGAAAAAACCATTGGGACACCTGACCTTTCTTGCCATTGCTCACAGATGCTCAGTTCTTGAGCTCCATGAAGATCTGGTTTACATGCTTAGTAGAGAAGGATCTTGAGTGGCCTGCTATAGAGCTATTGAACACCTTTGGGATGAAATGAACGCTGACTAAACCCCAGGCCTCCTTACTTCACCATTACCTGACTACCAACACTCTTGTGGCTGATGAACACAAATATTACAAGCACCCTCCAAAATCTAGTGGAACATCGTGAACATCGAGTGGAGGAAATTAGAAGTGTGAACTGTGTATGAACTGTAAGTATATTATTAAAGTACAGAAGAAAAATCATCGCGGTTGTCGCTGTTCTTGGGACTTTTGGTGCCTTGTTCACCAAATCCTTTATATCGCAATGCTTTATGATGCTTTGAATAAATTGTTGGTGGAAATATTAGGTCACTCTCGACTCCTAAACCCAAAGTGACACGACCTGAACTCCCCATCACTCTCTACTCTATATTATCTGTAGCATCATTTTTTCTGAATTAACTGTAGCCCGAACATCTACTGATATTATAACTACATATGACCTTTGAAGCATTTGTCACTTTTGAAGCAGTTGTTATTAAATTCTGTCTTTGCTCGTTTGGCCACATATCTGCAGATTAATTATCTTTGCTACCGTTTTCGCTCTGGTTTAAGATACGTTTTGTGTAAGAAGCGACTAGCTCAGGCAAGTCAGGTCAAAGATCCCTAGTTCCAGGAGGCTACCTCGGCTTTTCGGGAGGCTGACGGGCAGGGAGGGCAAACTTTCTAAATCAATAAACCTCTCAGCATGATGTTCTGGCTACTTTTCCCTCCCACTTAACCTCCCCTCAGTCTTCACACTGTATGATTCATACAAGCCTGCTACTTCTTTATGAGCAAGTCACGCTGAGCTGCCTTTCTCTGTACTCTGTCTTCAGACAAGAAGCTGTGCTGGACTTAAGGACTCAACATTATTCATAATGTAGGGAAAAAAAAGCGGATCTGGTTATGTAATATGTGCAGTGTGCACCTAATGGCAAGGAGCAGCACCACCGAGTGCAAATTTACGTCGGATTTCTGCCGTCGCAGCACGTATTGCCGCAAGGCTCTTGGTAGCTTCACTTCATTTGAAGGTCCGCTAGAAGGCATAGAATCACGTCAGCATTTTTGCGTCAATTGATCGGATGGTCAGAGGGCACACAAGTCAAAGCTCGCAACCTGCATCTGTAGCAAACTGCACAAGCTCAAATATATATATATGTGTGTGGATTTATCGTTTTTTTCATTCCATAACGCCTTTAAGAGAAATCGCACTTACAAGGCCATTTACAAGATGGATTTATCAAGAAAAGCTGAAAGGTCGACGAAAACAGTTCAAAAGAGTTGTTGGGCTTTTTCATGAACCGTTCACACTTTTGCGTTTTCTTTCTTTTACAATTTCTACAAATGCACAAACACAGAACTGCAATGCATGGGGGAAAAAATGCACAGAAAACCCGAGGTCATTTTAAGGTTAAGATCGATGCTTCTGCTAGAGATGATGTATATGGATGGTGCAGTTGTGGCTTCAGTGAAAGAAGACTTGTGTTGTATTATGGTCATTGGGTTTCTTTCTTTGGTGAGATGTTCATTCTCCCTGTATGAGATTCCTGCAGGTTTCTATATAATATTGATGGTTTCTAGAACCGTGGCGTCATAATGAAAGTTGATTCGGGTAGGACACCACTGAAGGCTAAGGTAGGACACCAATGCTTTCTAAATGCTCAATTCTGACTGGCTGGAAGATGCGAGTTCAACCTGTTGAGGTAGTTCTGATCAGGTTAATATCTTAATACCTTACAGACAAAAAGAAACATGTTTGAATACAAAGTCAGGCAGCTGTAACATTCTTAAATGACCTTATTAAACGAATGGATGACATATGGTGAATACGGTAATGAATTGATCAACTGGACAGAATATATTCATTCATTCATTCATTTTCTTCCGCTTATCCGTAATTCGGGTCGCGGGGGCAGCAGTCTAAGCAGGCCCCCGCCTTCGAATGCTGCCCAATCCTCACAGCACCGTCCCTTACGGTCCTTCCGGCCGGTGGTGAGCCCACGGAAAGGCGGCCCCACGTCAGTCCGACGTCACGGACCTTGATATTTCGCTCGTAAGGGACCCCCGGAGCATAGAGGGTTAAGGGCCTTGCTCAAGGGCCCAAGAGCGGCAGCTTGGCGATACCGGGGCTTGAACCCCAGACCTTCCGATCGGCAACCCAGCGCCTTAACCGCTGGAGCCACCACTCCCCCTGGACAGAATATATATTTTTCATGAATATGTTATTAATAATATAATATATTTTTTAACATATATATTCAAAGCAAAAGGAGTTAACAGCAACAGCTTCATTATTAGAAAAACAATGGAAAATACCATGTTATATGTGGATAATATATAGCGAACTAATTTTTGCTCTTTAGGCATACATTTTAGCTCCGTAATCAATTGTTTTTCCATCTCTAAGCATTCAGTATTATATAGGGGACGTGAAGAATGCAAAAGTAAACCCACTGCACCCAAGAACGCACTAAAAGCTGCAATAATTAAGGTTAAACCCCTTCATTGCCTCCTGCTCTTTGAAGTCTGAAGCCACAAAGCAGCCCTATAAATATGCCGACAGCTGAAGCTGATGTCTATAAGTGAATCCAGCGAGTGCTTCGAGAAAAAAAGCATATATTAGAATCACGAACGTAACGTTATTGCCTTCCTCTTGACATCACCCATCTTCTTCGAACATCTGCTTTTAATTGGGTGCTTATTACAGGAAGGCTTATCTTCGTCCATTTCTAATATCCTGTGTTAGCTGTAACAATATTTCACCAGAATACGCAACTATGGGGAGGACCTTTTGTTACGCAAGTGCGTTGCGTGAATCATCCGTGGTGTTTGGTTTCACGTTAGGATGTGAGGGAAAGCTCCATTTGTCCATCATTATGGATAAGTAAAAGTAGCAGAAAGGAATGCTAGTGATTTATCTGGGTGCCTATACACCTTTTAAACAAAAGAACATCCTTCGGTGGATTAAATCGTCTCAGTAGATCCCATTTCCCCCGACTCCTGGTTTATGTCTATAATTATTTTTTTATAGATGCTCAGTTCGGTCTCTGAGCCCACAGCAACAGAAAACAGGACAAACTTGCCAGCTGCTTTGTGCAGAGTAAAAGTTTGTGTCGATAAATTGTTCTTATATGAGCTTTTCAGTCAGTCTGAAAGCACAGTCTAGGCCATTTTATGAGAGTTTCTATATACATGATATACGATACTGGGCAAAAAGGCTTTAGCACATGTATAGAAAGAGAACTGGAGGTGTGCTGGAGAAAGTACTGACCTGAAATGTTTGTGCAGATACACAGTTCTCTTTTGCACACTGTATTGTAGAAGACATCATACAGTAGGTTTACTGTCGGTGGATTTTGGGTTTTGAGTATATGTCCTACACTGTCTTGTGTTGTTTGTTTGCTCATTAAGGATCCATAAAGGATGGGGAGTGGTTAAGGCGCCGGGTTACTGATCGGAAGGTCGGGGTTTAAGCCCCGGTATCGCTAAGCTGCCACTCTTGGGCCCTTAAGCAAGGCCCTAAACTCTCCGTGCTTCAGGGGCGCTGTATCATGGCCGACCCTGCGCTCTGACCCCAGCTTCTAAGCAAGCTGGGATATGCGAAGGACAACATTTCACTGTGCTGTAATCTAATGTGACAAATAAAGTCTATTCTTCTTATTTGGCGAGGACATCTTACTTTAGTCATATGTCCTGTTATGAAGCTCTATGTGGTTTTATGTAGCACAAGGGTTCTGGAGGAACGTTGTCTCGTTTCATTGTGTACTACGTCAGCTATTGCTTATGTGGATGAAATGAAAATTGTTGCTCTATGTTGTTGTTTAGTGGAGCACCAGGGTTCCGTTTTTACTGTGTACCACTGTGTATAGTAGAAATGACATTAAAAGCATCTTGACTTGACTTGAAAACAGTAGGGTGAAGTTGTTCTTTTTGTAATTTTGTAGTTTGTCACGCAATTGTGCCATTGTTGAATTTTTTCCTTCCCTGTTAGCCACTCCTACCTATTTAAATATGGTCCTGTTGAGACATGCTCAGGCACGAGATGGAGAAACAGATTTGGGAATAAAACTTTAGGTTAACGTTCAAGGTAACACGAGAAAACGCGTAACAGCCATTTTTACATTATTATTATTAAAGAAGAACATCTTGCACGGACCCATAGGTTTTGTGACAATGCAAGGACATATTTTCATGGAAAGGTAATCCGAGACCTTGTTTCTGTACAATGATTTCTGGAGGTGCGATTTCTATTCTATTACAGGATCGTCCCTGTTTTAAATGTAGTGTCGCTTGAGGGCCTGAAAAACACAGGCATTGATATTGATTTTCGCCATTTCTCCAGATTCTTTGGAGCTTTTGATGATATTATCTACTCCAGATGATGAGATATTCAACTGTTTTGCAGTTATGTTGAGCAGTGGCAAGAACAAATTCTTTCGCAATTGGTACCTGGGCCTTCAGCGAGGATTTTCCCGACTTAATCCACCTTTTAATACCACCACCATCACGTCGCAATTATAGAAACCATCAATCAGACTCATAATTTGCACCGCTTATTAGGAACGTTCATCTTCAACATGATCTTTACAGTGGCCGAGAAGTACAAAACAAATGAACAAATCCAAAAACAATTTACCAAATAGGACAACCAAATGAAAACATCTGAAAAGACATAAACTAATCATGAAACAAATATGAACAAATTCGAAACACTAACAAAAATCTGAACGAATGAACACATCTGAAAACAAATTGACATCCAAAAACACTAACAAATCAGAAAACAAATCAACAAAACAAATCCCAAAAACAAATCAACAAATCAGAAAACACAATGGCAATTCAAACAAACCAGAAAATGTTTTCTGATTTATTAATGTGTTTCTGAATTTGTTCTTTTGTTTTCTGATATCTTAATGTTCTTGGATTTGTTAATTTGTTGTTTTTGGATTTGCCAATTTGTTTTCCGTTTTGTTATTTTGTTTTCGGATTTGTTACTTTGTTTTTGGATTAATTTTGTTTTTCGGATTGGATCATTTTGTTTTACGCTTCTCAGCCACCGTAGACTTTCTATCAAGAAGCTAAATATTTGCCCAATCACAAGCTATCATAGATTTGACTCTATATTTAACCTCTATAATTTACCATACACCGGGAGGAGAAAAAGCTCGGATCGAAATGGTTCATGGTTCCCACTTGGAATGATTAGTTTGTTCTTGCTTCACTTTGTAACATGTAATTTTCTACAATAAACAGTTAGAGACACCTTGATAAGTCATGAAAACCTTTTCATTCGTTTCAGTGCATAAACTGCTCATTATAATGGATCTGTAGGAAAAGTGCAAAATTAAAATCGTCTTCGTGCTCCTAAGTAACCCTGCTGGTTAGCCGGAAGAAATCGACTTTGTTCATCTGTTCGCACCGATCGAATATGAAGCCCAAGAGCGCCCCAATCCCCCCACCCTTCTGACACTGTTGATTGCCTCAGTTGAAAACCTAATTATGCGCGAAGTTCCACCCCAACTAAACGCATTTCATACAACCCCCAATGCAATTTGGATATGGCTGATTCATTGACTTTGAAGCCAAGGGTCACAAATGGATCGAGACCGGCCTGACCGAATCGGTTATTTTTTCGGCACGACGCACAGGTCGTGACAGATTGCCGGTCATGCCGTGGGGCAGTTGCGGGGCTCCAGATGTGCATTATGGGACTGCGGGTTCAAAGTTAAACGCTAACACATGTTCACGGGCGCCCTCCTGGACAGGCACGGCAGGAGGAGGAATACGTTTGTCCTCCTATATCCTTACATCCGGCTATCCTGGGGGAGCACATGGAACCCTGGAACGTTGTGTGCTTCACATGTCAGCACGCTCCCCCAACATGTAAATCACTGCTGTTTTTACATTTCCCTAATAGATGAAATTGGTCTCAAAGCCGGATTTAATAACGGGGGGTCTGGAGAAAGAGAGCCTGAGAACTGTGGGAAGCTGATGTAAAGAAGAAGAAAAGGCCTTCTCTTGGTTGGACACACAGAGGACAAATAAGGAGAGAGGAGGGTTGGAGAGAGGTGCAGGAAAAAGGGGAGGAAAGAAGGAAAATGGGAACAAGAAGGAAAGGATTGGGTGAAGGATAGCATTTACCTTATCTCCCGGAGAGATAATAGGCTCTCTGGGGCGCTATAAAAGTTTCATTCTGTCCCACCTCCTGGCAGCCAAGAATAATGACGGTGGCATTTCAGGTCAGCAAGGTCACAAGACTGAAGATTCGGCGCACACCAGAGCAGCCGGCTGAGACGAATTTTGACGATGTTTTTACAAAGCGGCCGAGTAAATACGTCTCTCTCGGACGAACGTTGTGCTTTGAGCACATTTTGAAGGATACATTTTCCACTGCCCGTGTCACATTCATCATACACAGTAGGAGTCCAAGAACCCAAAGCAATAAATTGCGCTTAATGGATTTGTTTGGACCTACAGCCATGTCTAATTTCCTTCGAAGATCTGCCACAGAAAATCACACATTTTATTTCAATTATGCCACATGAATATCAAGGTTCCTCATGTACAGTACAATGAAAAAAAAAAACATGGCAGGACATGATGGTTCTAAATCACATGAAAAGCCTGAAATACAGTATGAAAACCTAGAACAGGAAAGAAGATGTTAGCAGATTTGCTTAACCCCACAGACAAACCTGGAGGTGGAGCCTAATGGTTTGGGGTTGTTTTTGAACAGAATTCCAGGTAAAAGGAATCCAACATGGCTACCATTCCAAACTTCAACACCAGTAAATTCCATCTAGACAACGAATAATTGGAACCGACTATGATGCAACAAGATAAGAAGAACCGTACGTCTGAGCTTTTTAAACGTTATTTCGTAAGTCGTCTGGAGTGTTCTCTATCATGGAATGACCTGCCCAGTCACCACACCCAACTCTCACACTGAGCGTTTTGTCCTGCTGTGGGTAAAAAGGAGATCAACATTAAATACATTTCTCATGTAAGATGGCAGTTATTACTTTTCTTTAGAATGATATAAATCCCATATGGCTTCGGTACTGTAACGATCCTCTCAACTCCGAGACCTTTTTTATACTGTATAAAATCCTATTCAAGAGCAGTTCCTCTTCAGGAAACACAGCGACATGTTTGAAAGCAGCATGTCACCCGAGCATCCGAAAAGGAAACGAGGACATGGGAGCATTTGTTTGTTGGTTGGGCGAGTGGTCATGCTGAGAAAAGACAGATTTGAGAAGAGAAGATGCTGTCGCCTTCATTCCGCATTCTCTTTGAGCTCTATCACAGTGACTGGCCTCGGTTGCTCACGTCACCTCATGCTTGGGAGAGCTTGAGAGAGAAAAAGGTTGCAAGAGATCGAGATATTGTGAAATAGATAAATACCTAAATGAATAAATAAATGAATAAATTAAACTTTTCTTATACTGAAAGATAGAATAGCGTTCATTTGTCTCATATACATTAATGCACAGTGAAATTCTTTCTTCGCCTATCCCAGCTTTATCTGAAGCTAGGGTCAGAGTACAGGGTCTGCGATGATACAACACCCCCCTGGAGCACAGAGGGTTAAGGGCCTTGATCAAGGGCCCGAAAGTGCCAGCTTGGCAGTAAATTCCCAACCTTATGCTCAGTAACCCAGAGCTTCAACCACTGGACCACCACTGCCCTTGATGTAGATTATGGAAAATTGTGATGGAAGGTAAAATGCACAGATGATAGTGTTATTTCTGTGTGATTTTCAAATTATACAGTACGCCACAAAAGTGAGTACACCCCTCACATTTCAGCAACCATTTCAGTAGATCTTCTCAAGGGAAACTTGCATATATTTTAGAGTAGTCAGTCTGCGGCTTGTAGAGCAGTAAAGATTTACTGTCCTCTAAAAAGAACTCAAGATACAGCCATTATTGTCAAAATAGCTGACAACAAAAGTGAGTACACCCTAAGTGATAACAGCTGTACGTCGTGTAACCATGCATAGCCAGTGCAAACTCGCGAGTAACAAATAATCGGGAGGTTTTGACTCTCCTTTCAATGAACTGTAGTGTAAATTCAACAAAGATTGTGAATTACTTTAAATGAATAATACAATAATAAAATCGTTTTTCAAGCATTTTATGTAATGTATTTGATTTGAAATGTTACTCCGAACTTTCGAGCCACTCGCGGCTTCTCAAGAACTATCAGATTTTTCACGAGTTACTCTTAGTCCGGTTCCAAACGAAAAGTTGCCAACTATCGAGGTCGCGAGTATTGCGGTTCAACTGTATGTATATATACAGTACAGACCAAAAGTTTGGACACACCTTCTCATTCAAAAAGTTTTCTTTATTTTCATGACTATGAAAATTGTAGAGTCACACTGAAGGCATCAAGGGCTATTTGACCAAGAAGGAGAGTGATGGGGTGCTGCACCAGATGACCTGGCCTCCACAGTCACCGGACCTGAACCCAATCGAGATAGTTTAGGGGTGAGCTGGACCGCAGAGTGAAGGCAAAAGGGCCAACAAGTGCCAAGCATCTCTCGGGGAACTCCTTCAAGACTGTTGGAAGACCATTTCAGGTGACTACCTCTTGAAGCTCATCAGGAGAATGCCAAGAGTGTGCAAAGCAGTAATCAAAGCAAAAGGTGGCTACTTTGAAGAACCTACAATATGACATTTTTCAGTTGTTTCCAACTTTTTTGTTATGTATATAATTCCATATATAATTCCACATGTGTCAATTCATAGTTTTGATGCCTTCAGTGTGAATCTACAATTTTCATAGTCATGAAAATAAAGAAAACATTTTGAATGAGAAGGTGTGTCCAAACTTTTGGTCTGTACTGCATATGAAGTGGGGGCCAATGAGCTGCAGTCCAGACCAAATTGCATGGTGTTGAAGTATAGAATGGTAGCCATTGGTTGGTTCAGTAATCCTTTCACCATTTAACCATTGTATGTAATGAGTTCATAAAGGTCACAGATGAAAATTCATACTTTTTTTTTCATATTAAATGGCCTAGTTTGTTGCTTTAAAAAAAAAAAAGAACATGCAACCGTCAATCTTTTAAAACGCACTGTAATTCTGTCCATCTGCTTTGGGACAATGTAAATTGAATTTACTGTATAAGCAAGTTTGGTGCAAATGATTTAAATGGGCCAAATCAATTTGTTAACAATTACTGAGGGTAATACATACATACCCGCATATAATAGTTGTTTTATTTACTGTGTGCTTTGAGATGTGGCACGGAATTGAGAATTTCGGATTCAGATTCTAAGAAGGAGCACATCCTTTAAAAGAGATAAGTTGAAATTTTATACATGGGGAAATTTACATTCTGTACACAATGATGTCAGAATCCCTGCAGTAATAACAACCATCGATTGCACAATAGCTTTGGTCTCTGAAGAAGTTTGTAGAAGAAATAAAATGGCCAGGTAAACATGGCAGTTCCACAAAACATTTCCAGAGAAAATAGGTTGAAGTAATGACCTCAGCACCAGGGTGTCTGGGAAACTCTTTATTGGAACACACATCTGTTTTGTGTTATGGAGAAAGAGCTGATGGATGTATATGAGCTTCAACAGCACTGAAAACTCATTTCATCAAGCACCAGACCTACATGGTATGGATAATTTCATGATGATTTGGCACATTTCAGTTATAATCATGTTTTCATATTTGGGAAAAGGGCTTCATTGTATAAATCATTTGGTAAAGTTTTGTGTAAATGTAGGAGAAAGTGTACAAAAGCAGACGGAAGCCACTTCTGACTGAGGCCATGTTAGAAAACCAAATAGCATTCAGAATAAGAATTTGTAGTCTCATGAAACTCAAATTCAAGCATAACAATTGGCAAACAAATCACAGCCCAACACCCAGGAACATCATTTCTATGTTCATGCAATGTGGTAATAACATCATGCTTTTACCCAGGTGGGAATTTTCTTTTATTTTGCATCATAGAAAACAAGATGTTGTGAAGAAGAACCTGCTCCAGTCAGCCAGGCCAAAGATATATGTTCAGGACAATTTACCTATATAAAGTCAAAAACCTACAAAGTCGCTGTTTTCAGGCTTCTTTTACGAAAATTTCGTAAAATGTCTGGATAAATATTACTAGAGGCCAAACCAATCTAAACTTTCTAAATGTCAGTCAGCAGCATTCATAACACTAATTATTTGCATTCTCCGATGCCGACTAAACCCCCATAAAATTTCACATTGACTTAAAAAAATGATGACAAAAAGGCAAAAGCACCTTCTAAGCATGCTCTCACACCTTACAGCTTTCAAAGCTCATATCTAAAGCAGCAGAAGAACAACATATGAAGCTTTGAGATGAAGATGTTAGGATATAGCAAAGCTTGAAAATGTTCTTAGGGGCCCTGTAACAGCTATCATAAGCAGTGGGAAGAAATTGTGTCGAGGCCCTTTTGTCAGACTTTCTAGAACAGGCTAGCTAGAACACTGAAGGAGTTCATGGACAAAAATAAATGATATTCATAGACAAAAATATATTAAAATATGTCAGTGATTCTAATCCTTGCTGGCCCTGATGGCCTGCCATATATGGGCTGCCATATTATGTATATATATATATGGAAATGTACAGAAACTCTGAAGGTCTCGAAAGATAAAATACATACATACACACATTTTATATATATATATATATATATATATTTTTTTTTTATTATATATTTATTTTTTATTTTTTTCTCAAGTCCATGAATGCTACAGTTGTTATGTTAGCGCTCCTGTGATTAGCGGTTCTATCAGAATCTCTTCCAGTTTGGCATTAAATGAAAACCAACCATTATTAAGAATATTGGTTTGGGATGACATTTGGAAAGAAGCCAAACACTCTTCCTACGCTTGCTAACCGGTTCAGGGTTCTACACGACACTTCAGCGAACCTTTCACACAGCGCTAATTATGCTTGCTACGGAAGCTACGGGTTTGCTAGTTGCGGCGTGAAGTGAAACAAAAGCGGGGTGATTTGTTCGCCGCTTCGAGTTGAGCCTAAAACAGCGAATGCCGCTTTATAAAGCTCCTAATTCGCAGGCCACGAGCAACGTAATTGGGATGATTACTTCTTTTGTGGGATCATCTGTTGCTGTGATACCATCTAATTAACCTATTTCCAGCTAGCCGTGTGCATTTATAGCCTTAATGAGCACTTTCAACGTCAACTGAGGAAAAAAAATCATTGACGAAGCCTGATCCCCAGTGGCTTGATTTAACAGATAGAAAGGGTTCTGTTTCACGCTCATGGTCTGCAGAAAAAAAGACAGAAGGGGACAGCTAATGACAAAATCCGGTCATTTCGGCCTCCTTTCTGACTCGCTATGCGGTCTCCAATGCGCAAAAGGACCACAGCTCAGACACTTGACCGGAGATAGAAGGTAAAAAGTGATATGCCAGCACTATAAAAAGTGAGAAACAAGCCGAATACCTTTATGCTATCGGACACGGGACACCACTGAAAACCGTGTAGTCTGTGTTTACCGGTATGGCAGAGACAAGAGACAACAAGAGACATTGTGGATATTTTAAGGTTTCTATAGGGCACAAGTTTTCATAAAGTAAATGATTTGTTCCCCTGAATACCTTTAAGAATTTTTTATTTATAGCCTTGATTACCATTTATGCAAATACTTTCTTTCGGCTTCTCCAATTAGCGGATCATCCGCATGTTTGATTTGGCACATGTTTTTACGCCGGATGCCCTTCCTAACGCAACCCTCCCCATTTACCGTCACTAAGGCTTGTGCAACCCTAATGGCTGGGGTCGGTTCCCTGACCGGGGATCGAACCCGGGCCGCAGCGTTAAGAGCGCCGCATCCTAACCACTAGACCACCAGGGAACTTTACCATTTATGCAAATATTATGACTAATTTGCCTATTTAACCATTTTAACCGGACTTCCGACTACAGCATCTGCTAGCTACTCGCATTTTTTTCCCCCTTCCTGTGTATATAGTGGGGGGGGGGGGGATTTGTTTCAGATGGATTGCCCCCAATTTTACATCATATGATCTCAAGTTGTAAAGATAAGACATGTGTCAAACAAATGTTGGAAATTTGTATTTCCAAGCTTGTAATCAAATCAAAATGAAGTCATTGGCATAGTGTGAAGCAACAATCCATATAAGTATGTGTGATCCAGTGATGAGTCATTCATGAACGATTCATTTATTGGGAACGAGTCTTTAATGTGACTCAGAAGAACGAAAGGTCTCGAAGAGAATGTGCATGAGGATATGAACAGGAAACAGAACCGAATCTTTTTTTTTGGTTAAGTGACTCCTATATACCAAATACAATATATATACTTATTATTATATATAAAGTATTGAAACCATTATCCATGTTTGTGTATGTAGATGTGTATATTACAAATGTAACAATTTCTTTTATTTTTGATTAATGGAACGAAATAAACTAAATAACTCAAAAAAAAAAAGATTCACTCAATTCGATTCACGAGATTTAAAGAACCAATTCACTAAAATGATTCGATCTTTCCATCATCAGTGTGATCATGTGACCCAATTTAACCATTAAAAATGCAAAATGACCACTAAATAACAACCGCTACCACAAGAACGCAAGATACACAGTGATCAATGTTGCTTCCATTCAATTACATTGTTACACTATGTGTTCCAAAAGTATTGGCACACCCGTATATGTCTTTCTTACTCAAACTGTCTGAGACACACGGTGTCTTTGGATGCGCAGTACATTTTCTTTTCACTTCAACCAGGAGACCTAAACCTGTTCCAGCATGAAAAGATTTCCGGCTATAGATCTCCGACTTGGGATGCTGACTGCACCCCAAGTGGCTGAATAAATAAATCAATAAATATCTCCACAAGCACAGTCCAAAATTTTGTGGAAAATCTTCCCAGAAGAGTGGGGACTAATATAACATGGAGACTAAATGAAAAATGGAATGTTCAAAAAGTGTGTAATATCTGGCAAAGAAAAATGAATATAAAAAGGTTAAAGTAAGGTTTTAATTTTGGGTTTAGACAAAAGATTTTTGAATGGAAGGTCATCACACTCCATACATCTGTTTCTCTTTTTTTTTTTTTTTTTTTTTTTTTTTTTTTTTAATATACAGCATTCCTCCTCGAATGAAAAAGCTCAGCAGAGACAGCTCAATGAGTTTCAAATTCCTGTTAAATTGCAAAAAGCAGCAGCAATAAAATTGTCAAGTGTGAGCAAAGTGGCCAAGAACGTGTGTTACTCAGGCACAGGGATGCCATGCATATCTTGCTCTAATACCCCTCATCCAACCCATGAATGGCTCTCTAATTAAAGAGTTGAATCGAGTGGAGTGCAGAAAATTGCGCAGAATGTTATATAGGTTGACATTGTACTTGTATATGTATTGTACAGGGTTTTTTTTGCTCTTCCTTTTTTAATAAAGTCGGATCTTATTTTTCATCCTACTTCCTCACTGTATTGCACGAGGCTGTATTGCAGCAAACACGCTACTCACTTGTAACGTTCGCAAGCATTATATACAACTAGCGGAAAGTACCCGTGCTTCGCTACGGAAGGCAGAACGCTAAGCAATATGGCAATAAGCAGTAAGCACTGAGCAGGACTGGATGATCAGAGATCAGAACGTAACGTCAACAAATAGCATACTACCATTTTGTAGTACGGATACAGGGCAAACTACTTTGAAATAAATTTTTATCGTGCATCTAACATCTAATAAGAAACAATGTAGTAAGTTTCATTAGGATCCGTAATGTTATTTCGAAAAATTTACAATGCGTGAGAAATCGCGTTTTTCGCGAGTTAGCCGCGATCCAGGGAGAATTTTTCAAAACCCTTTCTTAGTGAGCACCTAAGACCCAAGAGGAAGGTATGTTCCAAATTTCATTGCAATCCGTTCAGTGGTTTTTGAGATTTCATGATGAATGAGTGAGTCAGTCAGTGGTATTTGAGCTATATATATATATATAGATAACATTATTGTTTTTTTTAGCTATGCTTTATGTTTTTCCCTTCCACCTCCCACTCACAGCTTTTATTTAGAGAAAATTGTGAGCTGTTTCACTCATAAATGTGTCAAGTGAAAGAAATGTGGGTTATGATATGAGTAACGATCATCCATTTTAATCAACAATGGTAATAATAATAGTAGTAGAAGTATTCTTATTAGTAGATTTCAGTAGAAGGAGTATCAGATGTAGTAATAGGGGTTCTAGTAGTAGTACCAGTTGTAATAGAAGTTTAAGTAGTAGAAGTATCAGTAGTTGTGGTAATAGTAGTAGCAGTAATAGAAGTTTCACTAGTAGAAGTATCAGTAGTAATATATAGTAGTAGTAGTAGCAGTAATAGAAGTACAGTACCAGCACCAGTAGTAGTAGAACTAATAAGGGTTCCACTAGAAGTAGTAGTAGCAGCGGTAATAGAAGTATCAGTAGTAGTTGTAGCAGCAGTAGTAGGGGTTCTAGTAGAAGTATTAGTAGCAGCAGTAATATAAGTATCAGTAGTAGTTGTAGCGGTTATAGGTGTTTCAGTAGTAGCGGTAATAGGGGTTCCAATAGAAGTTAGTAGTAGAAGTAAAATTAGTAGTAGTAGTTGTAGCAGTAATAAGTGTTTCAGTAGTAGAAGTAGTTGTAATAGGGGGTCCTAGTAGTAGTTAGTAGTAGAAGTATTAGCATTAATAGACGTTTTAGTAGTTCAAGTACCGGTAACAGTAATAGCGTTTGTTGTAGTAGTAGCTACTGTGAATGAGAGTCAGTAGGAGTAAGACAGAGTACATGTGTGTGAATGAGAGGGAGGGCAGTGGAGTGATGCGGTTGCAGGGAGAAGAGCTGGAAAAGGTGGAGGAGTTCAGGTACCTGGGGTCAACAGTGCAAAGTAATAGAGAGTGTGTTAGAGAAGTAAAGAAAAGAGTGCAGGCAGGGTGGAGTGGGTGGAGAAGAGTGACAGGAGTGATTTGTGACAGTAGGGTATCTGCAAGAATGAAAGGGAAAGTTTAAAGGACTGTGGTGAGACCTGAGATGTTGTATGGATTAGATACAGTGGCATTGAGTAAAAGACAGGAGATGGAGCTGGAGGTAGCAGAGCTGAAGATGTTAAGGTTTTCGTTTGGAGTGACGAGGATGGACAAGATTAGAAATGAGTTTATTAGAGGGACAGCGCATGTAGGATGTTTTGGTGACAAGGTGAGGGAGGCGAGATTGAGATGGTTTGGACATGTGCAAAGGAGGGACATGAATTATATTGGTAGAAAAATGCTGAGGTTGGAGCCACCAGGTAGGAGGAAAAGAGGAAGGCCAAGGAGGAGGTTCATGGATGTGGTGAGGGAAGACATGCAGGTAGTTGGTGTGAAAGAGGCAGATGTAGAGGACAGGGTGGTATGGAGACGGATGATCCGCTGTGGCGACCCCTAATGGGAGCAGCCGAAAGAAGAAGAAGAAGAAGAAGTAGTAGTAGCTACTGTAAGTACTGTAGCATAGTAGTAGAATTAGTAGAGCTTTTGGTAATAGAAGTAGCAGTAATAATGGAAGTGATAGTAGATGTGTAAGTAGTAGAAGTAGCAGCAGCAGCAGTAGTATGAGAGTTTTGGTAGGAGAAGTATTAAATGTTTTTAGGGTTTGTATATTATTAATAGTAATAGTATTAGGAGTTTCAGTAGTACAACTAGTAGTAGAAGTAATAGGAGCTCCAGTAGTTGAAGTAGCATAGTCGTAGTTGAATTAGTTGTAGTAGGAGTAAAGTTAAAGATAATAGTATTAGTAGTCGCATTGGTAAGTAATAGCTTTCCCACTATCACTGGTTTTCCCACTATCTCACACTGAACGACCTCCATGACCCAAACAAGTCTGACCTACAGTCTGACTTTATCATATTCTGTTATATCATGTAGCAGGGAGAACCTTCACACAGACAAGCATATGGTGTCTCACAAGGCTCAGTACATGGTCCTATTCTGTTCTCCCTCAACATACACAAACAATCCCTCAATCTCATATTTTCATACCACTGCTATGCAGATGACATTAAACTTTCTTCCCACAATCATTCTTTCGATATGCTGAGATCTACTTGGAACATGACTGGACATCTCACAAACAATTTCAGTTGTGCCGGTGAAATTAATCACAGCAAAACCAGAACCTAGGAAATTAATCCACGCCTCAAGGTCTTGTGATCTTCCTTTGTGTGCAACTGTGTGGTAACCATGGACAATCACCTGTCCTTTTTTTGCACATTGCTAATCAGGCAGGCTCATGTCAATAAAAAGGAATTGCAATCGTCCTTCAATCTCTAAAGGTTTAACTCTTCTCCCAGGCAGAAGAAGGAACTTTCGCTAGACGTCTAAAACACCTGAGTCATAAGCATTCTTTAAATGATGTCTAAATGATTGTTTGTAAATTAGCATTTTAAACGTGTGTGCTTTTCTAACTATATTCCCTCCCCTAAAGGGATTTTAGACTGACAGTATTCTTAGCCCATGACCTAGTGAACCAGTATCAGGAGATATTTATTGATAGAGACACTTCTGTAAGCCGCTCTGGATAAGGGCCCTGGCAAGATGCCATAAATGTACAAGCAAATACGAGTTGCAAGAGAAAATCCACCTCCAAATGGCACAACAGTAGTGACCTAGACAATGTCCTGAGTTGTACCCCAATGAGATGCTGTGGCAAGAATTGAAACAAGCAGTTCGAAATTGAAACACGTCCAACGTGGCTGAATCAATGCAGTACTGCTAATAAGAGTTGGCCAGGATTCCATAGCGGAGATGTAAAAGAGTTTCTTGTAGTTCTCAGAAGTGTTTAAGTTTTGCTAAAGGTGGCATGTCGAGCCATATATTTTGAGAGGAAGTTATTTTTGTACATGGTTGATATAGGTTTTGTGTAACTTTTGTCTTTTAATAACTAAGACTTTATAAAAAAGTTTTGTCTTTCTCTATGTATATGTTTTAATATGAGGATTTTAATCAATTTAGTGTGAAAAATATGCACAAAAAAAAAACACAGCAAAACCAATCTAACAGTCCAAAACAATCTGGTTATATAACACTAATAACTTCTTACATTAACATATCAGCTTTCCATCCTGTAAATCAAGTCTGTTGAGTGAATAATTTATTGTGTGTTGTTTTCTTTTCTCCCATTGAATACAAAATAAAAGTTCACCAGATTGCAATAAGCACACAAGCAAGATGGTTCTACAGACAAGGTCAGGTTGCACAATTGCTGCTTTTGTTTCTCATTGTGGACTATGCAGAACCATAAATAAAGGGAACTGGGTAATTACAGGCTGAGTGAGACCGTTCTTTCACCATGACTATAGAAAAGAAGTAGGGATGGATGGGCTTCCACATTGTTTCCTTAACAAAGGCAAGACCGAGAAGCTAATAAATTAGAGGGATTGTAACGCAAAGTCCACAAGTCTGCATCCTCTATCCGGGACTGATTTTTCCCCCCAAGTTATCAACAATTAATGCAATGTGTCTCAAATAATATTTCTTAAAGCTTTTATTCTTTATTAATAGTTAATTAAAAGCAGTGGCAGTACTAGAAAGGGGCAATAGAGCTGCCATAGGTTTTAACAAAGAATCGAATTTTGGACTTTTGAGTGCAAACATGGCTTTGTAACTGTCACATGTACATTACAGCCCCTCTGATAAAGGCCCCTCTGAACTTTGGATGTCATGCATCATGGCTGACCCAGCTTCTTAACATTGCTGGGTCAGCCATGATACATGACATCCAAAGTTCAGAGGGGCCTTTATCAAGGGCCCAATATAGGCAGCTTGGCAATACTGCAGCTTAAATCCCAGACCTTTCAATCACTAAACCAGAGCCTTAAGCTTTGAGCTACCACTTATTCTGAGCTAACATATTCTTAGCACATGACCTAGTGTACCCACCTACACAAATTGCAGAGTTTGATGAATGTATTGTCCAGATATTTATCCTAGAGGACCTATGAACTGGAATTTCTTGTCATAACTGGTCCAACACAGACAACTATTGTGACCAATATGATAACATGTATGCAATGAATGCAATGCAGTTAATAAACAATTGCAAAACATGCAAAAACCAAATCTAAATATTTCTAACCACCATTTTGTTTATACAACTGAGCAGTTGAGGGTTGAGCACCTTGCTCAAGGACCCAACAGTAGCAGCTTGGCCGTTCCTGCACTTGAACCCAAGACCTTCCAATCAGGAACCTAAATCTTTAACCAATCCAAATTCAAGTAGATTCAGGAGAAGAGTGGCCACTGTGGTCACCTCAACTCCTTGAAAATACATAGAATAGTTGAGTACAACAGTAAGTTAGTGGTCACAACCGACTGTGGACTTGAAGGAAAATATTTGTGCAAGAATTCTATAAAAATACACACAGCATTTGTTTGTCATTTAGAATCAGATCGCATGTTTATTGCGAAGAGACAGATTTGATGCCTTATGCATATCAGATCTTGGAGAGAAGATTTTAGCTGGCTCGGCATATTTTGGTGACATTCAAGTCAAGTCAAGTTAAGTAGGCTTTTATTGTCATTTCAACCCCATACAGTGAGGTACACACTGAAACGAAACAAAGTTTCTCCAAGACCAAGGTGCTTCTCAAAGAGAGTGGTCAAAAGAGTCAGGGTACATGGCTAGTAATGCCTCTAAACTGTTTTCAAATCTTGCATGGAGCCAAGTTTTAGTAATTTGATTGGAAACAAGCCTCCCAAGAGCTTCCAATGGATAGCAAAGCAGCAGGCTTATTACCTATTTGATGGAAGTCTTGGGGTTCTGGGGACCTTACTTGAGTGATATCCTGATTTCAGTCAAAAGCCTGGAGGACCACAAGGCATGGTGATGTCTTGTATCAGATTGTTCTTTGGAAGGGGGTCTTTGGCTGCAAATGGACAAGTTGAATAAGGATGGTATTACGCTAATTCATAGAGAGGGTGAGGTTAAATGAGGCTTGATGAGCTGTCTATTGATAAAAAAACTATTTGTTATGAGGAAGTCATTGCGGTTGTTCCGAAGGTGGTGAAGCAGGAAGTTCTCATTGTGCTGCAAGAAAGAAGATGCCTTTTAATTAATTCCATGTGGTAGCCCGGCATGGATAGACTGGACATTGATAAAGTGTGTGGTGGTTGGAAGTCTCTGATCATCAGCATCAACACGCTGAGGCTCCTTTTTGCAGCCCAGTGTTTCAGATAATTGGCATTTCCCTTCAACTCTGCAGAATTTTAGGACTGGTTAAGTGTATTTGTAGCTGACATGGGACCACACATTTGCCAGGACACACAAGGAAGGAACACACCACCGTTATGTTGACCAGCTATAGGGGATGAGTGATTCTTTGTTTTATTCTTGTGTCTCAAAAACATAAGGATCATTAGGACCTGACTTTATGCCTGAAACTGGACTGGGGGAAGGGCTGTAGTGTATCGAAATAAGTGCATTCCCCTTTAAGAAAGCTGATGGACATTGTTCTAGTTCTATTTTGTTGTTGTTGTTGTTGTTGTTGTTGTTGTTGTTGGTTTGACTTGATTTTACTTGTTCAGCTGAATTAGAACGTAAACTCCTTCATGGCACACCAGTTTCCGCCAACCTACTCCAGGATTTTCTTCTTCTATTCAATATGACCTCCCTGTTTCCTCCCTAAAATTCCTACAACTATTAAATATAAAATAAAAAACACCATGGTCTATAACAATAACTACAATACCCTTCTGTTATAGATTTAATGCATTGACTATACTTTTTCATTTGTTCATCTTTACAAATCACTATTGTCTGCTTCAGGATGGTGATGGCTGCAGATCCTATCCCAGTCAATTTACACATTTATTTACCCCCAGAGGCATTGTAATATATAGCCAATCAAATACGAAATTGTACGTAGTTTTAGCTTTAGCTAAACTTGCAAACCTTCAGGAAACCCATTTAGGCATGAAGAGAATATCTGGGACACAAGTATCTTGGGCTCAGGATTGACCCAGGAACCCTGATTACTCTGAACATGTGATTTTCAGATGTTAATTATAAAATAATAATAATGATAAAAGGTATTACTACATTAATGTAAGAGTATTAACTACTATTAAAGTTTAAAATTCCAAAATAAGAAAGTGTATAACACAACATATATATATATATATATATTTAAGTGAAACTTGGAAGAAATTGGGAGAAAGTGTCAACTTACAGTTCAAAGCCTGTTGGAAATCAGCTGAGCTGAGTGTTGCGAGTACAGTAGACGCGCCAGTCATTTGCATTAGCCTGAGGAAGAACAAGGAGGAAAAGCAGCATGTCAACAGTTTTGCTGTCAAAATGTATTGAATAAATCCTCCCCTTGGTTGTGATGCAAGAAATCTTCAACAACTTGCTCGGTAGGCAATAAGGCAATAAGGCAGACTGATAAAAATTCACTGCCTATGCCAGCCCTCTAGAATCTCTTTATAAATGATGAATTCGGGGAACGAAAGTAGCTGCTGCATGATGACAGAAATCACTCTGTAGAGTTTACAAAGAAAAGAGTTTGGATGGGGCAAAGAAGATGCAGATAATATTTAAGGAATGCAAGGCAATAGTAAACTTGATATCTACAGTTAAACTCCATTAGTTTCCATTTACATCTCCATATTAACTGGTAGATTAATATATTGAGAAATAATAAGAATTCTACAAACTATATAAAGAAAGGTATTTGGACACCAAGATTGATATGTGCTTTCTGAACATCCAATTTCACATTTATTTGCCATTTAACCTAAACTCCACAGTTCTGAGAAGATGTTCCACTTGATTTTGGAGTCAGTAGTCGGTTAGTAAAGTCAGACTCTCAGTGTTCCAACCAGTGTAACATATATCTTCATGGAGCTGGCTTTGTGGACAGGGTCTGGAACAGGTTTGGGTTCAAGTGATGAAACGATTGTTTGCCTCCAACTTTGTGGTAAAAATTTACAAAAGAACGACCTAAACACCTGACTCTACCAGCCATTATGTGGTTCTTTGTCAGCACTTTAAAACAGTCTAGACGTCTTCTCTACTTAATGGGCTGTCTGTAACATGTTACTAGCTACAAGCTTCCCCTGTATTGCCATCTAAAGAAAACAAAATTGATTCTGATGAGCAAATGATTGTTTTTAGCTGTGTGTTAAAGAATTAAAAATCTTTTTTTGTTCGAAAAAATTTAATTATGGGTGAATTGCTGTGATGCCAAATCAACAACATGGCAGGACATGATGGTTATAAATCACATGAACAGCCTGAAATACAGTATGAAAAACTAGAACAGAAGAGAAGATGTTAGCAGATTTGCTTAACCCCACAGTCAAACGTGGAGGTGGAGCCTAATGGTTTGGGGTTGTTTTTGAACATGATTTCAGGTAAAAGGAATCCAACATGGCTACCATTCCAAACTTCAACACCATGAAATTCCATCTAGACAACGAATAATTGGAACCGACTATGATGCAACAAGATAATAAGAAGAACCGTACGTCTGAGCTTTTTAAGCGTTATTTAGAGAGTCGTCTGGAGTGTTATCTATCATGGAATGACCTGCCCTGTCACCACACCTGAATCCGATTCAACTGCTCTGGGATTAACTGGTTTGTAAAAAAAAATTACTAGTGTACAAATATTGGTTTTACAGCTGATTTTTTGGAAAAATGAACTGTCCGGATGCTGAGTGTGTGTAAAGTCGGGCTTCATGCTAAGGGAGGATTTTTCAATGAAAATAAAGTGGAACATTCAGACATGTATATATTTGTTTTGTCAAAATCAATCTTCATACCATTAAATAACTGAGTTTGTTGCATAGAAACAAAAAACATGTATGTGTCTCACAAAACCCATAAATAATAATTTTAGCACTGCACTGCATTTCTGTTTGACGATTTTTATTCAAAATATAAATAAATAAATATACAAGAGGCAAATTTAAAACCTTCAACACAACATACATATATTCACGATGTCTTTTCTTTACTCAGATATGAGAAAAAAATACATCAAATGATTTTTTTTACTCACCTAGCATACGAAAACCCGTTTTGAAGTGCACATCCGGCGATTAAAACCGTCCGTGTGGAAACATAGCAAAGTTCAGCTTGGTGTCCTGATGATTTACGTCAATTATAACACTATAATTACTTTAAAAAATTTACCAGAACATTATGTCTTCATGCTTGATGTTTAGTTTGGTTTCTCAAATAATAAAAAAAATAATAATACATTTGCATCAAGCATCCATATTTGTTTTTGTTCTGTACATTTTAAGTACATTTAAAGAACATTTTGAACAGATAGAAATGTGCGAATAAGTTATGATTAATCACGAGTTAATTTATGACAAGCAAGTTTATGATTATATTTATATATGATTATATTATTTTATATTTATACATATTTATGATTTTTATTAAATGGCACAGTCTATCTAATGAAAAAATTATAAAATTATAAAAAACGAAACTTTTTTTAATGCATAGTTTTGATACATTTAAAACAATCCCTGTCTCTTATTTTCATACACATCGTTCAGTTTACCTCCACAATCTTACCTTAATATTGAGATGATTTTGTCCATGACACTGGCAATGTAGTAAACAGATGTCTAGGTTGAAACTGTGTTTATTCTGAAAGCCCTCAACTCTTTTTTTTTTCTCATAAAATGCTGACCTGGAGTTAAAATTCGTCCAGTTTGAGCGGTTAAACAGACAGTAATTCGACTGCCACACTGCTTTTCAAGACACATAACATCCCAATTAGCATAATGCTCTGACCTTTTCCACCTGACCCCTAAACGTTCGTCAAGTTGTTTTTGCTGTTGTTGTTGTTTACACCCGGATGATAAACAGGTCCTTTGTCAAACCAGCATTATTTCTTATGCAGTGCCACACTCATGCACCTCCAACGTGCTAATTCAATCGTTTGAATCTAATTCTATCTTTCTAATAAAAGGGCCGGCTTTTGTTTTATTTAGAAATATATATAGTATAATTTATAACAATATATTCATCATACATTTTCACTTTTCTTCTTAGTTGATACATACTTCCGAATCCTAAACACACAATTGACAGCACTTGATATGGATAATGTTGTAAGCTAGCGGTTACAGTGTTGGATTTCAGACCAGAAGGTAGTGAGCTCAAATCCTGTAACTGCCACTGATTGGCCCTTGAGTAAGACCCTTAACTTCTAACTCTTGAGTTATGAGTTAATTGCAAGTGGATTAGTCTCCTTCCTTTTCTTCTTCTTTCAGTTTCTCCCATTAGGGGTCGCCACAGGGGATCATCTGTCTCCATACTTCTCTGTCCTCTACGTCTGCCTCTTCCAAACCAATCCGCATATTTGATTTGACACATGTTTTACTCTGGATGCCCTTCCTAAACAAAACCCTCCCCATTTATCCATGCTTGGGACCGGCACTATGAGTTCACTGGCTTGTTTAACCCTAATGGCTGGGTTCAATTGCAGGTGAATTGCAGGTGGATTATTTTTTTTTTTTGCTAAATGTCAAGATAGTGGTAGACCTGATCCTTGGGCACTACATAAAAAGCACTAGCCTTTTACATGTTTGTGTTATTGTTTACCATATGGTTTAATGTCATTGTTGTCAACTGCCTAATCCATATCCAAACAGCTCTACAGAGAAGTTCAAGCTTTACAAGATTTGAAGGCCAACTGGGTGCCTGCTCAAGAGGCGCCCAAGCCAAAGGATAATTCCTTTGCAAGCCATGCCTGATGGTTTTAAACATTATCTTGATTCAGCCTGTTAGTTTGGTGAACGACTGACCAAAAGAAGTAACCGAAAGAAGTGACATTTTTTGCCTCTTGCTCAAGTGATTACACTGGTGGCCAGGCCCCCCTTAAAAACTAACTTGGACCTTTTGGAATCATGTTAACACAAAAATTCTCTGCCCCTAGAGCAGCCACTGCACCTATAACCTGTGTGTCAGTCAAGCTTAGTCAGCTGAACACAGCAACAGCTCAGCCTAATGCCTGAGGCCAATGCAACGGGCTCCCCAGCTAAGTTACACCAAAGGCAAACAGGGCGGCCTCAACGGCTCAGCCAATGCCAGAGGCAAATCAAGCAACCTCTTCAGCTCAGCCAGTGCCAACAACTGAAAGAGTGGACTCCCTACCTGAACTTCATGTATCTTTAACACGTGTTTTGCTATTAAAGAACTCCACCACGCTCGCATCCGTCTCTCTAAACCATCACCGACGCTGGAAAAACTTAATTAGTTGTGAATTATTCACAAATTCACTGACAGTATTAATTAAAGAGAATGCTATTTATGATATAAATACACATCTGTAATTCCTTTCAACCCAAAAATTATGAATTTTTTACAAGTAAAAAAAAAGTGGATCGAAAGGTAACAAGTTGAAATCCCACCACCATCAAGCTGCCATTGATGGCCCCCTGAGCAAGGCCCCTAACCTGCTTAACTGCTCATTTGTAAGTCGTCCTGGATAATGGCACCTGCTAAATGCTATAATTGCAATCTGCAGAATTTATTACAGGAAGTCTTTAAAGATAAAAATGTCTGTTGCTGAACCGCATGAAATGTGACCTACGAACAGTTCAAATAAAAAGCAAAATGTATTAGTTTAGATTTTTATTAAAAGGGCAATTATTGTATTTTAAGTATATTCGGAATATATAAATGTTCCACGTTTTACCTCGTATATTCATAGATTTTATATATTTTTTTATTTTCTTAAAACTTTCTTACAGTAGCTATATATATATATATATATATATATTTATTATTATTATTATTCATTTTGAGCTATTTTAATTTGGTTGAAAAAAGTGTGCAAACAATTTTTGCGTCACTATTTTTTGCCACCATGTACTGTACAATTTCTTAAAAAAAATCTCAGTAAAATTATTAAAATAAACAATAATTCAATAGAAATAAACACTACAATATGTCTCAATATCACCAAGTTAGACTTCACAATGAAGATTCTTCAAGTATTGATCTAAGATTAAAGATTACAACATCGAGCAGTGTGATCAGAGATGTTACATAAATAGAAAAAAATAATAAAAAATGTATCTTGAGAAAAAATAATTGAGCCGATTAATCTCTTGACTCTTTTAGTCTGAGTCGTTCGATCTTTTATCATGTGACACATTACGCGATGCATTACATAGGAAACAGAATTGAGTCGTTCATTCATGAGTACTTTCGTCCGAGTTGTTTGTTCTTCTCTCACATGTCTCCCATAGAAGCTACGTAATTATATATACATATATAAATCATTGAGATGATAGTAAAGTATGTGTGTGTATGTAGATGTGTTGGTGGATCTGCTTCTGGAAAAAAAATTTAATACCGATCAAATGAACTAAATGACAACCAAAGATTTGTTCATTTTAATGATTCAAAGAACTAAGTAAAATGATCCGATCGAAGGACGTTCGATGGCACAGAGTCGTTTTGGTAGCACAAAGACTACCGTATTTTCCGGACTATAAGCCGCTACTTTTTTCCCACGCTTTAAACCCCGCGGCTTAAACAACGAAGCGGCTAATTTATGAATTTTTCCTGGGTTTTTCCCGGTTTCACAAATGACAATGACTTTCTTGGTAGGCTACTGTTTAGATACAAGCCGTTGTAGCGCGTTGAGTCTGGGTGAAGGGAGAGCTCGCTAACTCCAGTTGCAACAGAAATCATATAAGCACAGACAGGTTTCCAAAACTCGTGCTTTTTTATTTTTCTTGGCAACAGCGTTACAGGTTAGTCAAAGAAACTTAGAAATGAGCATCAAAAAATAATAAGGACATATTCCTCGGTCTTGCACACATGCAGTAATAGCGGAAAAATGCGGCGGCAGTTTATTCCCAAAATACCGCTCTGCTCTTAAAGGAGCCGCAACATATTTCACCCGTTACACCGTGTAACGTGTCTTTCGTTAAAGCCTGTGTAAAGTTCATTAGTTTCAGTGTAGAAATTCAGTGGGTGCGGCTTATATTTTGGTGTGTTTAATATGATACCACATCGATTTTTCATTTGGTTTCAAACAATACTTTCTGGATCAAAAAAAAAAAAAACAACACGCAGTAATTCTAGGTTTCGATGAATGAAGTTCGTGGCGCACTAGTTTATGCTCGGCGCAGATCGATTTCTTTTTAATCGCTATTATTTTTAGCTCCGTGTCACTAGTCCTCTTGGCATTTTAATTGCACGAGGAAATGTCATCAGCTGTCATCCTCGAGCAGCTCGGGCTGTGTGATGTGCCAGCGTCACCCCTGGGCAGAACATGTCTTGTCCATCACAAACAGAATGATAATGGCACTCGAGGGAACAGATGAGAAAGGGTCACAAGCAGATATGGCTTCTTCATCTTTGCCATTCTCGGCACACACACTTCTCAGAGCAGCATTTATTAAAGCATTTCGGTTACATTCTTCCTTTGAACTGATGTAGTGTGAAATGAGCTGCTGAATAGAGTCATGTTGGAACAGATAATATCATCTTACTGGTTGTGTATCAGCTGAATTCCAGGCTGCATTTGATCCCAATCAGATTAGTGCAAGCTGCATCAATTAGCAAATTAGCATCATTTCTGAGGTAAAAAGTAAGTCCTTAAGATTTCCAAACCTGTCAAAATGCCTTAAATGATACATTCATATAACTAGATATTAGTCCTGTGGTACTTAAGACCAGATTTGGACTTGAGACCAGAAATAATTAGACTAAGTCGTTGTGTTACATATCTCTCACTTTATGCGTGATTTCTAACCAACCAGTGCAATGATATATGATTACATGGTAACGCATGCTAAAAGAATGGCCTATGCTTGACATATTCTATGTACTGTAAGTAATTCAGTAAATCCAGTGGAAATAGTCAAGACCAGTACCATAGCTAATGTAGTCTGACTCAAGACCAAAACAATAGCCAATGAAGTCTAAGTCAAGTCCAAAATAATTGGCAATTAAGACCCCATCAAGACCAAGACCATTGTTTAGAGTCTGAGTCAAGTAAAAGACTCAAGCTAATGTTAAAGTGAATCAAGACTAAGACCATAGCCAATGCAGTACAATTCAAGACTGAGTATAACAGGCAACTATAGCAAGGAAAAACTCCCTTAGATGTCATTAGGAAGAAACCTTGAGAGGAACCAGACTCAAAAGGGGAACCCATCCTCATTTGGGTGACATCAAGAGTGTGATCATAGTCGATAAACAATACAGAACACTGGCGAGTGAGAACTAACATGAGCACTGGAGTGTAAGATTATGAGTAATGTTCTTTCTACAGTCTTATACAGTCATTGTGGTTATAAAACTAGGAGCTACTGAGCAACTCAGACTACATTAGCTATGGTATTGGTCTTGACCCGGTCTCTATTAAATATTGTATTGGTCTTAACTCAGGCACCATTTACAAGAACTTGGCCTTGACTCTTGGTTTTAGCAATGTCTCCTTTTTTATGGTAGCCTTGATTTGGTCTCATCTAAGGTTGTCTTGAACTTAACACTATCTATATCTTTTATTAGTAGGGAGCTACTGAATAATTCATAGCAATTGAATTAGATGCTTTAAGGTGAACAGCTAAATAATTAGCTACCATAACCATGCCCAACATGCTTTAAATATATATATATATATATATATATATATATATATATATATATATATATATATATATATATATAACTATAACATTTGTATATGTCATGTTAATGCCGATATCACCCAAGAAAATTCCAGCAAATACTACCAAACATCAAAGTGAGGACAAAATCTGATCTCTCGGACTTTATTCATGGCATGTTTGTCTTCAGATTTTCACACAAAACAGTCCACACTGAATAGTGTGACAAAGGAACCTTCAAAAAGCATTTCTGAGTGTACTACGGTATATGTATACTGTACTGTATGTACGGTTTTGTATGTCTATTCATTATTAAGAAGTTTGGCGTGATTACTCATAAGTACATGATAACACCAAAAAAAAAGCTTGTATGAGCAGAAAAGCATCTAAGAATCTATCAAACAGAAGAAGTCCACATTAGGTTGCCCTCCTGCGAGCCAAGACTGATTCCAAAGAACATAATGACTGCTCCTAACCTTAATTTTGTATATTAAGCAATGTTAATGGCAATCATTTTTCTTTTGACAAACTCTTTTCTTTCTTTCTCTCTTTGCCTCTTTCTCTCATTAGAATGTTTAATGAAAACACGTAATGCTCTACCACAAGTCGAAAAGACATTCCGGTTCAAATAAAACCTCTAAAATGTAGTGCAGAACAGCCTGTATATTCTTTTTTCTTTTTTTCTTTTTTTTTTTCCAGAGAACATCATGCTGTGTACTCCATTCAGTAATGAGGTAATGCATTTGTTTAAAATACACACTGCTCTCAAACTCTCCATGAATTTATACAGCAATATTACAAGCCAGTAGAACCACTTAGGAAAAAAAAAAAAGAATAATCCACTTTTTTTTTTTCTTCCTTAATGCACAACCCCCCTCCTTTCCCTTAGCAACCATTTTCAATTAATCCCTGTGCATAATGCATAGCTACATTGCACAATCCAATGAATTGTTATGGGTTTTCCGGCTGGCACCGGGACTCTATTAATGATTATAAATAGGAGATATACCACTTAAGAAGAATGAATTACTTGACAAAACATTTCCTGTAGTATGATGCTAGTTTATTTTCTTTTTCAATTTTTGCTCAGCCCTAGCCCCTAAAATAGGTCCTTTGGTGAGCTCACAAAAGGACAGTTTTTATCTTATTATAAATGCCATGGATTTGCACTTCATGAATGTTGAAATGAACAGTGGGAGATCAATAAATGAAGAAATATGTGAATATTTAAAACACGATTTAAAAAAAAAAGATGATTAAATTCACTAAATTTGTAGTTAAGGAACGGAAATGAAACATTTCCGAAAAGATGTTCTTCTGAGATTAAAACAGAGACAGTATGAGAGAAAGAAAAGTGAGGTATAGTTCCGACGATCGTCCTTTTTTCCCCTCGGGCCTTTCGAGGTGCCTTCTTTCTCTCCTTGTCGATCCCCTCATTATTTCTTGCTCTCTCTCCACGGATTCAACGTTTTCCTCCTGACCGTTATGCACCACACCTGCCGAGCAAGCTGTCTGTTGCCTGCAGTTATGCTATCACACGCTAACTAAACGAATTCTTCGCTGCCTTAAAGGACGGCCATTGTGTAACTCTGGGAACTTTTCCTATATACTCAACTGGCTGAGGTATGACGTGAGTAATTCGGCTTGCAGCCCAGAGTCAGGTTAAAGTTCTGTTATTACCAGAAATGGCATTTGGTAAAAGATTCGAAAAAGAAACTCTGGAGGTATGCATGCGAATTCACACGCCAAACTCAGAACTCGCCTCCGGCCATCAGACGCTGTGAACGGAGGTGACATTTAAGCCACCGAGATTCACACGGACTGGATTCGTTCCTTGCTCAATCTCCGGTGCATGGTTTTTATATGCAGGTTTGATTTGATGAAGTCGTGACTTGATTTGAATACGACCAGGGCGTATAATGCGTACCTATATTAGGCGGCGAGATTGTAAAGGTATACTTGCATCGAATAGGGTTAAGATCCACTTATTTTTTATCCCAGTAACCTGCCAGGTGTACAGTCTGTAACCTGGACTCTAACATTTTACTACATAGAATATTAAACCCATTATTTATTGTCATAATGCCAGCTGCTGTGGGACAGCTTTAGGTCTATTTTCTAGACAATGAATATCTCAAAATCTATCTGGATTGTCAGGCAGATCCAGTTGTTGTATACTTTGTGGTAGAAAACATATTTACTCCATTTTTTTTTTTTTTTTTCCCCCAAGGGCACTTGTTATTTTTAAGCTCAAAAAACAATGTTCTTGTATTGACCGGAGGTGTGACAGTGAAATGTGACACGACATGACTGACACTCTACAGACGTTAGAGGAATATGCAATTCACAACATGTCCTTCCATCATACCCTCAGAGTTATTTTTATAGAACGCAGAAAAAAAAATTTGATTTCGCTTGTTGGGTCAGGTAGTCGGGACGATGTGACCAAAATTGGATTGAGAAATTCAGGCATTCTGGGTTGGGGATTGAGACCTCAAAGGAACAAAAAGCATTGTGTAGAAATTCATTTTTTGAAAATTTTCAACTGCCACCAGAAAATGACCGAGAAAGAAATAAAAATGGGTCATTTTTCTGAGCGCATTATGGCGGTAATGGTTTTACAGTAGCTTGTGGTTTGGTGTAATCATGACAAAAAACATTATTTGAAAGGAAAATGTGAATGAAGATTCTTCTAATAAATAACACCATTTGGAATATTAGATAGATTGGATATTGTCAAGGAAGCAGATCCCAGGAACCCAGAATCAATAAGAAAAGAAAAAGAAATGAGTTCTGTGAAAAATACAGTTGCAAATTATCCGTGAATGACAAACAGGTGTGGGAACATATTTCAGTGGGTTGCAGTGGCTGATGGGGAACATAGTTTGTGTACATAATTCCTGACAGATAGACCTTATGTAATTACATTAACAGTGTATATTAGGGTACCAAATTTTAATTACTGACAAAATTACTAAGCAGTCATGGAGTCATTTTTATTCAAGTTTTTAGCCCAACATCCATGCCAGGTTGGTCCATATAGGACTTCATTCTATTGACCCAAGCTTGGGTTATTTTCAAACAAGGAATATTGTCAGTAAAGAGAACACACATTGATATTATGGATTCCTATAATGCTAACCAGTCATAAAATTGCATAAAAGTGTTTCAATGAGACACTGAGGAATGAGAAAATATTCTTGGGGTTGTTGAGTTCCAAAATCTGGAACACCACAACCACAAGCTGTTTGTAAGAGATGGCTGAAACACATGGCTGAAACTTTTGCAAAAAAGCAACCCACAAATTAGCACCTGGAACTGCAATTGCTTTTTAGAATTTGTGGTTTAATGAGGAAAAAAATTAATCAAACAAACACCGGAAAATATGAACATTTCAGATTCCACAGTTAAATAAAGTGTCGAATATGGGGAATATTGATATTGAGCATTGTGATAAATATAATTTCTTTAATATTTTTCATTGGTGGAGGGCGGAAGTAAAGGTTGTTCTTCTGGAAGGTTCTCCTCTCTCCACTAAAAAAATGCTGGAGCTCTTTCAGAGTGACCATTGTGATCTTGATCACCTTCCTAACTAAGGCCCTTCTCCTCGAATCGCTCAGTTTGGAAGAGTCCTGGTGGTTCCAAACGTCTTCCATTTACGGATAATGGAGGCCAGAAATGTATCTGTCCCTTTTCCCAGATCTGTGCCTCAAGACAATCCAGTCTCTGAGGGCTACAGACAATTCCTCCAACTTCCTTGCTTGGTTTGTTCTCTGACATGCACTTTTAACTGTGGGACCTTCTATAGACTGGTGTGTGGCTTTTAAATCATGTTCAATCAACTGAATTTACCACAGGTGGACTCCAATCAAGTTGTAGAAACATCTCAAGGATGATCAGTGAAAACAGGATGCACTTGAGCTCAATTTTTAGTGCCATGGCAAAGCCTGTGAATACTTTCAAAAGTGTGATTATTTTTTTAATAAATTACCAAAGATTTAAAAAAAAATTCTTTCATGTTGTCATTATGGGGTATTGTTTGTTGAATGTTGTGTAAAATATTAAGTCATCTCCATTACTGAGGCTGATATGATTCACATAGTTAATCTGCCATGTTAATCTGTAGCATCTGTAATTTGTTTTCACAAATTATTGTTTGCTTTTTAAATAAAAGTATAGCATATCTACTAATAATTATATATAAACAAATATTATATATATTATATAAATTATATATAAAAAAATGTTTTCCCGATGCAAATATGGTAAAAAAAAAAAAAAAAAAAAAAAATGATGATAGATAGATAGATAGATAGATAGATAGATAGATAGATAGATAGATAGATAGATAGATAGATAGATAGATAGATAGATAGATAGATAGAGAGAGAGAGAGAGAGAGAGAGAGAGAGAGAGAGAGAGAGAGAGAAATAATTATTTGATCTTTTAACAAAAAAAAAAATTAACAGTCTCGAATTTTTTATAATAGGTTTATTTGAACAGAGAAAGACAGAATATAAAAAAAATCCCCCCCAAAAAAACATCAAAGTAAGGTTATAAATTAATTTGTATTTGATCGAGCGAAATCAGTATTTGATCCCGTACCAAATTAGCACGAATTCTGACTCCCACAGACCCAAATTAGTCTTTTACCTTTAGGAAAGAACCCCTAATATCAACTCATTATGTGTATAAAGACACCAGTCACAGAATCAACCTGTTCCATTCAAACCTCTCCACCACCATGGGAAAGACCAAAGAGCTGTCAAACAGACAAGATTGTAGACCTGCACAAGGTTTTTGTAAGGGGGTAACAAAATCAGCAGGGGATCAAATACCCCCTAGTGTATTAAACTACATCCATGTTCAGCCAGGAATATAATATTTGGTGCGAAATTTCCTTGAAAAAGTAAAAAAAAAAGAGGTCAAAAAGTTTCCCTTCGGTGATACTTTGTACAGAATTTTCTGAATACAAATCCTCGCCAAACATTAGTCTGATTCTGACTTAATCCGTCGATCATTTTAATGACCTGTCTGTGTGTGTCTCAGTGCCACCCATCCGGCGTGCCAGTCTGTGGCTCACTCCTTTGAGCTGATTTACACAGCAAAATGGCTTTTCACACGGCACGTCAGTCTGAGTGACAGTCGCATGGACCTGTTTTTAGAGGTGTCATTGTTACCGCTTTAGTTTTTCATATAAATTTTTTTGAAAGGGTGGGGAGAGATGATGGGGGTCAATGTCTAAAATGTATAAGCTGTTCTTATCCTAAGAAAAATGAGCAAAGTAAAGTAAATATACCCATCATACAGTATGCATTTGTGCTCGTATGCCTGTAGTTCCTGTCTCATGTCTTGCCGTTTTATTATGTTGCTCCTGTAGACCAGGTTTCACCAACTAGCTGGCAAAGTAGAGAAGAAATGTGTGGTACAGGGATGCTGGTCCATTTGTGGGTGAGCATCAGAATTTTAGATCTGATTTAGAAGCTACAGGAAGCCAGTGAATGGAACGTAGCAGTGCGGTGGTGTGGGAGAAGCTGGGAAGGTTAATAAGTCTTTAGAGTGTGAATGTCTATAATAATAATAATAAAAATAATAATAATAATAATAATAATAATAATATGAACAAACCCTGTGTAATCCTATAAATCCTTTGAACCCATAAAGGCTATTAGCAACATCTATATTTTGCTAATAGACTCTTTTAGATCAAACCTAGCAAGAAATACCAGACGTTTGTGCTAAATATACCCAAACGCTAATGTTATAGGTTATGCAAATCCACTAACAATATAAAATGTTCAAATCATGAATGTTTCCCTATAAATGTTTTAATTCCAAACGAAATGCTGAAATTATAACTCGCTAGCTTAGCGGTACCGTCTTGGAAAACTATATATATAATAAGTTGATTTCTTTCTTTTTGTATATTGTCTTTGGGAGAAGATTGAATCTGTATTGCTATTGAAAGATATTTGATCATCAAGGTCATGTCAAGGTGGTGGAGGTGAATAATGTTTTTGAAGGGGAGTGGTGGGTGTACGGGGGGAACAGATCCAACATTAGATGTAACTCAAGACCCTACACAGATGGGGCAGTAGATGTATCTATTGTTAGCTGTTGTAAAGTGAGTGACATGTTTGCGTAATTTGATTTGCCTCGAGTCGTCCTCCGTGAACCGAAGCCATGTAAGGTTATAGCCTGATCTGAAGACTGTGTGTAAAATGATACGATGATACACTGAAATCATGCCAGATGTGATGTTGCTTCGAAAACATTTGAGAGTTTGAAGATAATCAATAAATAATAAAGCTAGTGGGCTACATGGAGTGAAAAAAGAGCATTACGAACCAGCAATAGAGAACTGAAACGAATGTTTAGGACCAGATATGACCAGATATCGACGTATGCCTTCACCGTTATTGTATACATCATCTCCAGCAGAAGCATCAGTATTAACCTCATAAACGATTTCGGGTTTGCTGTGCCGTTTTTTTTGTGCATTACATTTTTCCTGGGGATTTTTAAATTGGGGCAAATTGTATATTTTTGTGCAAATTGTACAGGAAAGAAAACCAGCGTCTTTTTTTTTTTTAAACAAAAGCCTGTCTTGTAAAATGTCCTTGTAAACGTATCTGCCAGTATTAAATTAACAAATATATTTGAGCTTGTGCAGTTTGCTACAGATGCCGTTTGCGAACTCTGACTAGCGCAATCAAATCAAAGGACGTGATGATGATGTACGCTGTTGATTTTGAATGCCTTTAGCCAGCTGTCATGGCTGAAATATGATTGGATAGAAACTTCAACCCTCCTGGATGCAGTGCAACTGAGAGAAATCATAGAATAAGAAAATAGACTATTGGGAATAATTAAGGACAATTAAAATAAATCACTTTAATTTGTACTGTCAATATCTGCCATACTCCTTCACATACATATAAATATAATTTTAAATATTTCTATAGTTTATACTCTTAATTTATCTACTTTTTCATAAAAATGAAAAAAATTATTATATAAAGCATTTTACTGCATTTCGTATTCTCTGTATGTATGTGTATGTGATGAATAAAATGAATAAAATTTTATGCATATTCATATTTGTTTATCAGTGATTCAGATAGTGAAGGCCTGACTGCCTGCCACTGATCTAAAACAGGTCAAATTGGGCAATGAGAAATGTCTCAGGGTTCTGGGCCTTCATGAGCTTTGAGCTCTTCTCAGTTATGGAGCCCAGGCTTAAGCTTCTCCCATGACCCCTTAGATAATGATGCCTGCTTTTCTCGTTAAAGAAACGTCGCTCTAATAACATCCACACCGTTAAATGAGGACTCCTATGGAAAGCAAACTTTAAACTGGGAACTGCAACAGAAGGAAAGCAGGAAATTGAGAATTAGGGTAGATGAACCACATAGATATCGGATAGGGGCTGAATAGGAAGAAAGCATGGCATGTATGTACTGTAAGATAAGAACTATTTGTGGTTTGATGTACTCACAAAGATTTATTCACCCAGTGAGATCAGGTTTTTTCCAAGCTGCTGTTTTATGTCAAGCTTCTAATCTGCATCTGTCTGATTTTATCCAATGATCTACTGCCACTTAATTATATAATTATATAAACAAAATACAGGTAACAGCAAATAAAGTGGCCAGTCAGTGTTTAAAGCACTGGATGTGTCGAAATAAATGGATGTGACAATAAATAAGCAGGAAATATATGAATAAAAAACAGACTTTATGGATGGACACCTGACCATAAGATTCCTATGCGCATTTGAATCTTCTTATTCCACATTTGATCCCCATTTTTGGTTAAAATATCCTCTACTCTTCTGGGAAGATGTTCCAGATCTGTTCTAGATCAGATGTACTGATGTAAGGTGAGGTGAGGAAGCCTAGGATGCAATAAGCATTTCATTATATTCTAAAGAAGTTCAGAGATCTTTCCCTCCAACCCATTTGAAGGATCTCATCACGGAGCTGGATTTGTGTACAAAAGCACAGTAACAGGTTTGGGTCTCAGTTCAAGTAAAGGAACCGAATCCTAACAGTTTTTTCAGAGAAGCACAAGTGGCTGGAAAAGTCCAATACTTTTGCTACATCACGCTAATATTATATCTGAGCTATGATTTCATTAAGGCGGCGTTTTGGCTGTGCTGCATCGATGCTCGAATTTTCCCGGATCCACGTTTCCTCCTCGTCTGTCTCGAAGGTCGTGACCTCAGGAGAACGCACCTTTGATGAAAGGCTTTTGGAAATGAATGCACCCAACACGAAGGCCTCCCATTCAAAGCATATTAATAACAATAATGATAATGTTAATAATGGAGGCTATATTAAATGGCCCTAGAGGAGCAGCGTTGTTTGATTGTCTTTAATGAATTCTGCGCTACACGGGCTTTGTTCCAGCTAATGAAGAGAGGGGTGGGGGATTGAGGGGGGGCAGCAGCTGCAGAGCAGCAAAAACGTGAGATTAATAGATCGAATTGAACTCCATCGCCGCTGAAGTAATGAGCTGTCACTTTTCTGTTACAGAAGCCATGAGTGAGTTTTTCGTTTTTTTGCTTCTTCTGCCCAGTCAAAGACAGAAAAAGAGACAATGAAGACGGAAAGGAGTTTGAGGAACCAAAAAACATGAGTGCAAGGCCTTTTATTTGTGTGGGTGGGGAACTTGTCAGATCAGATCCTGACCCAATGAAGTCCAGATTCGTGTTGACAGAGTGTTTAAACTCAGTGCACTTCAACACAACCTTGACTATTGCATTAAACATAGGGAGGATTCCTTATCTAAAATACATGAGAACATTAAAGGAATGTGGGGGGAGAAAGATCTGACACGATTTATCTTGGTTTAGTTTTTTTTATATGTTTTTTTTTTTTCATTTTGTAACAGGGGTGTTTAAACTTTTAACACCCACTATATTTCCGTATTAGACCTAAAGTTGCTTTAGTATGGTTCCAGGGAAGCTGAGAAGAGATAAGATTCATGCAGTGGCGAGCCATCAGGGCCAGCCAGGCCTTCTGTGCTGGCTTAAGCTCTATCAGAATCATTGGCTTACTTTTAAATATTTTTTGGTTCATGGATATGTATTAAATTATTCCCAATAGTCTATTTTCATTTCATAGCGTTTCTCTGGAGTTTCCGTCCAATCTGTTTTTAGTCGTCACATTACATGTTGCTGGGGATTTTTTTAGCATGAACTCCATGTTGCATAAAGCTGCCGCTTTACCCAGTGAGATTGTGATTTGGCCACTCCGAGGCCTATTAAAATGCATTTTCACAACCTTTTTAGAGAGCACACTAGTTAGAGCTCGCAACCCACATCTGTAGCAAACTGCACAAGCTCAGATATATCCGTGTGAATTAAATTACATATTTTTTTTTTCCAAAAAGGCTGTCAGAGAAGAAGAAATTGATTTGGGTGCAGAACGCTTACAAGGACATTTACAAGACGGACTTTTCCATGAAAAGTTGGACACCGTAACGAAAGGTCGGCCAAAGCGGTTCAAAACAGTTGTTAAGCTTTTTCATGAACCATTTATACTTTTGTGTTTACTTTCCTGTCGAATTTGGACCAAAACTCACAATTGGCTTTCATTTAAAATCACCAGGAAAACTGCAATGGACAAAAAAATGCATGGAAAACACAAGGTCATTTTATGAGGTTAATATCGATGCTGCTGCTAGAAATGATGTATCTGGATGGTGCAGCTGTGGCTACAGTCTACAGGCTACAGGAGACTTGTTAAATTGTGTTTATTTGCTTTCTTGCTTTGGTGAAGCCGTTTTTCTCGCTGTATGAGATTCCTGTCTGTGATGCAGCGCTCTGATATACTGCGTTTCTCTATAATATTGAGGGTTTCTGTAACCGTGGCGTCATATTAGGAGGGGATTGATTAATGTAGGACACCACTGAAGGCATAGGTTTGAGATGCACCACCCACTACTGAATTCATATGAAAAAAAAAAAAAAGTGATTTGGAGCGAAAAAGATTGTCTTTTTTCATGTTAGCGAGTGCTCTCATTTTTTCCTTTTAAATTCCTTGTTGAAAGTACCCAGAGGAAAATATAATAAGACATAGGAACAAGAAGTATAACTTGGAACTATGGAAGAAGGATCATGACCACAACCCTAGGGGGCAAGCTTGAGATAATCTGTGAGGAGCAAAACGACACTTCAATGCGAGGGCTATACAAGTCATGTGACTTGATCCGAGGCCTATTCCTGTAGCCCTAGGCAAAAAAAAATAAATTTGCGCTTCGTGCATATGTCACATATGGGCTGGTTACCACTTTTCATTTGTATCATGTTGGACCAGCTGTAAGTGGAACTCGAAGTAAAGCAAAATTCAGGCTAGCCCGGTATTAACAAAAGGCTTGACTCACCAAGGTTGACTACCTTCGTTTCAAGAATAGACCTGAAAATGAATGCTACGGTCAAACCATAACTGGGGCTTTGTAATAAAAGGCTCTGCCCCCTGCTGTACTGTTCATTATTCTAGGTACCAACAAAAAGCCTGCACCTTTAATCAAATATAAGCCTTTTGATTAAAAGCCTTTTTTTTTTTTTTTACTGGCAGACCATAAAAGATCAATAGATACTGTCATGCATATCCAGTCATTGCTGCATTGGTCATTAGTGGTATTTTGATTTTAATTACATTTTAGTTAAATAGTGTTTTTAACAATGGGGCTTATAGAAACAAATCGATTAAGAATGTGTTAAATTCCTAAATTATTCCTATAAGTCTGCCACTAATGAGCAAACCAGAGGCAAGTGTGGCAAGGAAAATCCATGAAGTTATATTAGGAAGTAACCTTGAAGGGAACTGGTCTGGGTGACCCTGGATATACATTTTATAATCAGTGCAATAAATTAAGTAGGAGCAGTGCATTGTGGATAATATGTGGCGAACTCCAGTGCAGTAGTAGAACTACTGGGACTATAATGATTTTAAGAAGGTTTACAGTACACAAAAAAAAAATGCAATTATGGTCTCTGGTAAGACAGTAAGAGTCCATCTGTAGGGAAAGCCAGAAGGTAAGATAGATATGAGGGCATTCTAAGAAAAAAAGTGTACAGCCACTCCACCACCAAACAAACATACCGTACCAATTTACCAACATTCCCTTTGCCCATGTATTCTTCAGCTATGTGCCTTTACCTATGAGAAAGCCTATTAAAATATATAATTTAGGACGTAATTTGCCTGTATAATGCTACTGACATGTCTTTTACCAGGAATCTGCTTCAATTTGCACTACGGAAATTCACCTGTAGTATCAGATGCCCTATTCAGCTGCTTCTCTCTAGCAAATCCAGTCACTTGTCTTGCCCCAATTCTGAGGTAAATTTCCAGACTCAATTGCAAAACTAACAAAAGCTGAACAAGTGCAATAGTAATTACCCATAAAAAGATCAGACCCTAAACATAAAAGTATACACGTTGAAATCCAATTTGAAATTGAGCTCCTTAAGCACTAAAAGCATTAAAAATAAATCTACTCTCCCCAGTCATCTTGTCAGAATGCGTGGTAATTTGTGTAAAACCTGACCGATCTAAGAACTGCGTCGGTATCTGTAAATGTCACGGTATCTGTATCTGTCACGATGGCTTCTGACCTGCTAATGCAACAAGATGAGCAGAGCTGTTGAGGCAGCCCTTGGTGTCTTTCATTTCATTGAAAGTGATGCTGGCTATATATATAAAAAAATTTTCCCTGTACAAAACTAAACAATCTTTGTCAATATTGTATTTCGTACTCCTTTTTTTGTTCGTACTTCCAAACATCAGAATGGAGCGCACATGTCTGAAACTGGAAAATTGCTAAAGACTTCAAAAAAAGTCAATTTTAAATCCAAGGAAAAAGAAGTCATTTTAGCAGACGAATAGACTCACAACCTCAATGCTCCACCTTAGAGTAACTCATTAGTGACCTTCTTGTCCTCAATTTTGTTAGACAACCCCAGTGTTCTCCGTAACTGATCTAAAATGAAGGGCCAGATATGATGTACTGTACACAGGTGCCTTGGGCTCCAAAGAACTAAAGAAGCATACAGAGGAATGACCCCATTTCTCACAACTTTCAAGCTTCATGGTTGTGAAAGAAGGGGTTCACAGGTGTGTTTGTAGGTTGATGTGGGACTAGAAAAAGCAAAATTACTTTGTCTCCATTTTGTTTTCTTTCTTTTTTGGAACTTTTTTTTATATACAATTAGATTTTGCTAAGTCTACTCATATGCTAATTTATATATTCGAAATACTTTCAGCAGGGTATTTTAAAATAGACACAAAGAAGTTCTAAAAATAGATTTAGTTCTGTAAAAATAGATCTGAAAATGAACTTCCAGAAATGACATTGTAAAGAAACCTATGAGGAACAACATCCAGAAGGGAATCCTCGTAACATCAGATGTGATTGATCTAGATAACCTTTTGTATTCCATTTCAGTTTGAACAATTTTCACAATGGAGTTCTACACTGTTTGCTAGCTTTTAAAATGGAAATTAATATTAAGATTGAGCCTAAACTAGGGCTTTTTATTCAAATGTGCCACCTACTGTAGTCTTCATTATTCTAGGTACCAACAAAAAGCCTGCACCTTTTGATTAAAAAGCTTTTTGTTTTACTGGCAGAGCATAAAATACTTAGTTTGCTCAGATATTGTGGTGCAAGTCCATTCATTGCTTCATAGGTCATTAGTGTTATTAACATTTCAGTTCAGTTTTAGTTATATAGTGCTTTAATTCTTGCTTTAAGGAAACAAATAGAATATGAATATAAATTTTCAATCCCAGAATAAGTCCTGAAATATCCCTATAAGTCTTTCACTAATAAGTAATTAGCTTTCATTCATTTATTCATTCATTCATCCATTCATCCAAGTATTGTGTCTTACTAATGAAAAAGCAGTTGTCAATAAAAAAAATTTCATTATGTTAATGAGCATGGCAGTTATTTATACTATAATAATTATTCATACTATACTTACTATTTTAATTATAATAATTATTAATATATAGAATATAAATAATCTTGATTCCACCTCGTATGCAAGTGCAGATTATAGAGTATTATTAAGAGCTAGCAAAACAGAAAATGTAAACTGTGGTTCCAAAGCAAAGAACATACAGACTATGGGCAATACTGTGGCACACGTGACAATACGCAACCATTATAATTAATACCAGATGCTAAAATACTAGAATTATATATAAAATGATGCTAATCAAGGTGCTTGTCTCAAGCACTTTCACCAGTACTGAAGCACTGGGGTTGATAGGTAATATATTTCTGCAGCTTTTTGGTACTACTGTATAGCATTTATCTGTTTTATTTGACATTTCCGATGAAAAGATCTCCACAAATGGCTCACCATATCCCCACTTGATTTGAACCACTATGGAACACCAGGTGAAATTCTTTTCTTCAGAAAAGCTAGTTATGCACATTTACACATTTTGAAGAGCATCATTTTATATGCAAAAAAAAAAAAAAAAAAAAATATGGTAGAAAGTTTATGAGTCAGGCACCCAGTATAGAGAGCATGCTTTCTACTTTCCTTATCGATTATGACAGTGGACTGATGATGTCACCGCTAAAAGTGCGGACTAGACTTTAAACACATAAGCCTTGATGGCTCTTGTTTATTATCAAAAGTAATTTACTGAAGTCAGTGAACATCGCATTCGTCTCATTTACACAATGAAGCATTTACGAGACTTGATCAAGGCCCCTGCTTGGCCCTGCAAGAAGCTCATATGGTTTCAACTTGACCCATTTTAGCGTGAACCTGACGATCGATTTCAGTATGGATTTACAGCAAGGTTATTATAATAAAGCCTGCCCATCACGGACCGAAGTATTTCCGCTAATAAATTCTCAAATGTGTCAAACATGCTGCTAATGATAAATGATGCAATTACACAAGCTTGAAAATCCAACCCGAAAAAAAAATGTTCCAAGTTTATGTAATCAAAGCTCCCTGGATTTCTTGATTGCAACTCAAACAAACTAAACAAGATGTGACTTTATTATGCAGCCACTTGGACATCTGTTCGTAAGCTAACTACAGGCAGGGAATATGGTACTTCGTGTGTTGCCCCAATTTGTCACCAAACATCCAATTAACATGGGCAGAGGAGATTAGCGTCTTCAGCACCGAGGGGATTTATTGAGCAACTGTTAATTGCGATTTGGCAGGACTCAAACGTGGATTTGTCATTCTGAGCTTTTCGGATTTTTCTAGCAGCAGGCAGTATAAGTTAATATGGACACCTGGATATCATAAAAAAAAATAAAGTCCAGAAGTAGTCGGAAAACACCTGTGCTTGAAGAATTCTTTAGTCTACGGGTTGTACTGTGGTTGTTTGTGTTACTTTATTGCTCTACTTGAACTCTCCATTGTTTTGGTTAGCCTATCTGATATATAATTTGTTATGTCTCATTTCGTTTTTTATTTTTCCTCATAGGCAGTACAGTACACAGGGGTTGTTTTTTTTTTCCCCCTCAGGCCTGGCTAACCTTAATACAACACAATGCATGATCTGTGCTTGTCCTTTGCAGCTATTTCTGGGAAAGCTTTAGTTGTTGCAGCTTCAGTTGCTCTATAAAAGCAGCATGAATCGATGTTTTCCCATCTTACGGGCAACTTACAAGTCCGTTTTCAACTTCATTGTATCACAAAATGTATCTGTCCAGATAAATATAGGGTGTTCGTCTGTTTCAATTAGTTTTTCTACACCAGTATGAAGCAGTACATAAAAGTATGATTGGAATAGACTTGAATAGCAGATAACAAAAAAAAAAGAAACGTCAGAATTTTTATTAGATTAGCATTTCAATAGAATTTGAAGCATTTAGAATTGTAGAATTTCTATGCCACTTCTAATGCGCTTCTATTATTAATGCAAGTCTCACCCTCTTTCGGTGGATACAATTTACTAACACTGTCATATCGACATTTAGCAATTTAGCAAGTCAAATTTGGTTGGAAGGAATTTTACATTTGCAATTTGTTAAAAAAAATTGGAAGAAAAATTTGATTATCTTAAAATGGCAATTTTATCTTTACCAAGATATCAATCATCATATCAATCAGCCAATGTAAGTTTGTGAATATTAATCTATTAAACTGTCAGAATTTGGGAGCCAAACATCATTGTTATGAGAAAAAAAAAAAAAAAAAAAAAAAAAGCTATATAAATTGTGTGCGTAAATCAGATTGATTATATGGGAATTTATGGAAAAAAATTCTAATTTTGTAAAGCAAATAAAATGTATAAAAGGTCCCGCTATGTCAAAATGTCTTCATAAGCAACTAGCATAACAAAATGGCATACACAAAAGACGTCCTTGTCGTTGATGTACAAAAACTTGGTAATTTAACGGTCTGAAATTTTACTTTGACCAAACAAATATACAATTGTACAGATGACCTTTATATTTATATTACATTTTGAAAAAATCTTGATCTTGAAATCCCACCTTTAGTTTCACCAATACATCAATTTTATCGGCCCATGCAAGCTCTCGAATTTTATCTGTTACTGTTCATTGTCACAATCAAAAATCAATAAGTCATGACTAAATAAATCAAATAAATCGGTCAGCAATATCTGACATATTGCAAAATATAGAAAATAAAAAAATAAAATTAGTACAGATCTGACTATGTAAACATGTCTTGCAAACATCTCGATAAGCAACTAGCATAACTAAATAAAATACAGTATCGAAAGTGTGAAAATACCTAGTTTCAAGCTTGAAAGCATGAATCGATGTTTTCGTAGCTTTCAGGCAACTTACAATTCCTTTTTATTATATCACAAACCCCATCTATCCAGTGTGTTGCTTTCGATTTGTTTTTCTAGGCCACAATGAAGCAATAAAGTTTGTATGATTAAAACAGACTTTTTAGAGTTTGACAAATTTCTATGCCACTTCTATCCTGTTATTCTTTTAGTCTCATTATTCCAATGGATAAAATGAACGGTTCTAACACAGTCACATCGAAATGTAGCTAAAATATCACATCAATTGGCCCATGCAATTACTTGAATAATAATGTATCACACTGTCAGAGTTTGTGAGCCAAAGATCAATATCATGACAAAAAAAATAAAAAATACTATGGAGTTTCTGGGGTATGTGCAAATCAGATGGACAATTTGCGAATATATGGAGAAAAAAAATGATTCTCATTTTGTGAAGCAAATTACATTTGTAAAGGTCCTGCTTTGTAAAGATTTTGTACAAACATGTAGATAAACAACTAGCATAACTAAATGACAGAGTGCCTGTTAAAAGTGTGGAAACATTTCTTGTAGCAGGAATAACAGCTTTACACACTTTTGCCATATTAATTTAATGTAATAGATCAGAATTTTCTTTTCCTGATTTGTGTTCAAAAACGTAAAGCCTGGAAACCATTTGTGAAAAAAAATAAAAAATTGGGACAGATGGTCTCAAAGTAACTGTCGCTAATATATCACAAATCGCCCAGAAGTCAATTAATAACAGTGGATAACTTGATTAAAGCGGTTTTATTTATACTTAAATTTTAATTGTACCTCCAAATCATAAAACGCAACTGTGTATCCGGTAATGAAAGCATTAAAGAAGCATTAAAAATCATTTAGTAGTACTTTAAAAGGTAGTTTTGATTTTCTCTGCTTCAGCACTGGTTAATTGCTTGTTGTGTTTTAATAGTGATTATGTCTTGATTATTTCAGGAGTAGAAACTGTTCTTTCATCCAGGATATCGCACACTTTTTGTTTTGTTATGGAGCGTTAAATACACAGGCTTAACATCTTATTTTAAGGAAGTTGTGGCAGATGGAACGGATAATTTAATCAAGAGATTTTGCATATAGGAGTCAGTGTATAATGTAAAAAGCTTGTACAAAAAAAAAAAAAACAAGGCTTCAAAAAAGATTTATTCAGTTACTCAGAAACTCCCTAGAACTTCACCGAAGGCAATTAAACGCAAGCCGAAACATCCCCGGTGTTGTTCTTGTAGCTCATTAACATGTTGTGGCTGTAGGTGACTTTTCATAACCCTGCGTTTCATTTAGCAGCTGGAAGAGAGGTTTGAGGAGAAGGCACCAGATTGTGGCCAAAACAATTACCTCTGCTGGGAAACAAACAGCAGAATAAAACAGGCATGTCAAACTCGTTCTCATCTCGCCGTCACACTCCGATGTGACAACTAATAATGTGACGAATCAAAAAAAGGAAAAGAATTTTCAAAAAGGCATTGCATTCGAAAAGTTAGAGTAAAACGTAAATCAGTTAGACAATATTATAATGTTAAAATCATACATTATTCACACATTCACACTAAGGAATATTATGCCTGCCTTAAATCTGATTATTCTGCATATTTATAGTAGATGGAAATATCTGATAATTTATGTTTTTTGAGACTCATTCATGCTTATGCTGCTTCTAAATACTGGAAGAAAAAGTTCTGTGGACAAATGAGTCCAAGTTGGACATTTTGTCGATAACAGAAAAACCTTTTACAAGACTGTCTCACCCCCACAGTCAAACATGGAGGTGGAAGCTTAATGGTTTGAGCTTGTTTTGGAGCAGGAAAGTTTGGAGACTTATTCTAGGTGACAGGAATCCTGAACCAACATGGCTCTCATTCCCTACTTTATCACAACACCATGACATACATATATATATATATATATATATATATATATATATATATATATATATATATATATATATATATATATATATATATATATATATATATTACACCTCCAACCAATCACTTGCTCCCAGGACTGATAATATATACAGTACACACCTTCATCCAATCACATGCTTCCAGGACTGATCTATATGCACCTCCAACCAATCACATGCTCCCAAGACTGATAACATATACAGTACATACCGCCAACCAATCACATGCTCCCAGGACTGATATATACACACCTTCAACCAATCACATGTCTCCAGGACTGATAATATATACAGTACATACCTCCAACCAATAACATGCGCCCAGGACTGATAATATATACAGTACCTATCTTCAACCAATCGCATCCTTCCAGGGCTGATATATACACACCTCCAACCAATCACATGCTCCCAGGGCTGATATATACACACCTCCAACCAATCACATGCTCCCAGGGCTGATATATACACACCTCCAACCAATCACATGCTCCCAGGACTGATATATACACACCTCCAACCAATTACATGCTCCCAGGACTGATATATACACACCTCCAACCAATCACATGCTCCCAGGACTGATATATACACACCTCCAACCAATCACACAGTACATATCGCTAACCAATCACATGCTCCCAGGACTGATAATATCTACACAGTACATATCGCTAACCAATCACATGCTCCCAGGACTGATGCTAAGCTCACTGTTGACCCTACACACTCTTACTCTTTAAAACTCCATTGCCAAATGAATAATACATACATTAAAATATATTCTACATTATGTACATAATGTATATAAACACATCCCAGCTACAAATCTTGTTACAATGGTACACAATGCAAAGTTCAAACTGAAATGTGGCTGCGGGTGTGTATTGTGTCTGTAACTGAAAAAACAGGCGGTGAATGGGGGCACTGTACCATGTGGGATTTGGAGTCCAAGAATGCGGCCATGTTTTAAGGTCACAGTACTTTGGAATGGAGATTCGCTGAGACCTGACAGCCACCACAATAAGCCGTACTCGCAGTGTGAGAGGAATGGTATATAGTACTTTTTCTTTCCTTTATCAAATCACCACATCATCGGCATCTGTGAGTTCATGTATATAGAAGATGTAGAATGCTACTCCAAGTAAATCATGATGCTGTGCGACTTCTCCTTTGATAAGATGCGATCGTCTGGCTTCACGGATCTTGAAAAGAAGGAAGTGTTACCAGTCAATCCTCTTCACTGAAGTATAATTGAGGAGAGCTGAGTGATGGAAAGGAACTAGCAGGTGATCACGGGGCATATGATGAGCCTTAGACAGCGAACGATTGAATCTAAATCCGCAGTGGATTGTGGGTAGCCATTGTCAGAGTTGAAATGAAGCTCATGAATTGTTAGCGAACTTAAGCAGCAGGTGTCGAGAGCAAAGCAGCAACTCAGCGTGACTATCATTACTCAGCTCAGCAGGGCGATTCTCAATGGAGTTAGAGAAATGATCATTTCTTTTCGTGTGGTCTGCAGACACCACATGTCAAAACACATTGCTGCAATCTGCTCTTACGCTTCATGCATAATGTATTACCGTTACTTTATAATGCGATTATGTTTGGTTTTTTTTCCCCGGATTTGATTATTCAAAGAAATAAATGTTTACAGCGCTTTTCTTTCCGCACGTCTTTACCACTTATTTGTGTTATCGATTTGCTTGCAGTTTTGCCACGTGTGCGCGTGTGTGTTATGAATCGTTGAAAATGCCTGCTTGTTTTGGAATGATTATTTCAGGCGAGCGAGCGTTCTACCACTCCAAAGGGCTCCGAGGAAGCGTGAGCATGAAATACCACGTCCCATTAGGAGGCCTGAGACAGATGAATTTATAAATGTTGCTCAACACAGAGACCATTAATCATCTGTTTTCTTCGCCGAAAGAAGCTCGCGCATACAGGCGCTGTATAGACTGCATTCAGCCCACTTTCTGGCAGCGTGATCGCGGACAGAAGCGAGTCTTCACACCTCCCCTGCACAAACATACATACAGACACCGGATTAGACGGATGACTGGTCTTTTACGTTGAGCTTCAAGTTAAAACTTTCAATTATCGTCAGGATGACATCAGCAATGAAACGCACTTTGAAGTATTTTGAAAACGTGGTCCCCTTTTTGCTGCCAAAATAGTCCTGACCAATCAAACATTTACAGCTTTTTCTTCTACAGCAATTTAAGCTACTAGTCTGTTAGATCGGACCACACGGGCCAGGATTCGTTTCTTTCAAGCGGAGAAGTTGGTGGAACAATTGGCACTATAGAAGCACTGTAGAACTTTTGCATTTGCACCTGAAGCATTCCAATTTATGAATATATAATGACAGATGATGACCTTAGACTATAAAGGTGGGACCAAATGACAGCTGTACCTGCCAATGAGTGTTATGAGTATATGTAAGAAAATATAATAGACCCGCTTATTGTCATATTAGGCGCTATTATCATCATAATGCTAATTCGAACTAATTATTGACCAGAAATGAACTAGATATACAAGAATATACAAGAATCTGCAGGCTGATTGATGCTGGCTCGGCTGATATGTCATGTGGTCCGTTTTCCACCCTTTCAATAAAAAGATAAACAAAGAACGAGTGTTAAGAATGAGTTGGTAAACAAAATCCATAGATTGGATTCATTGGGAGAATTGGAAGGAATCACGGCAAATACTTTTGTCGTCGACTGTGAAGTGATGAAATGACCAAATGGTCTTCCATTTGGTGTTTCTTGAACCACTGAATTGGACAGGCATTTACAGACAATTAATACAAATCAGTTAAAGCTTATGAAACCCAATGAAATGTCTCGTCCTCATTTGCATTCTGATCAATTTTGCATGAGGCTTCCTCAGGTAAATAGATAGGCGGCCGTTCTGGTCACTGCCTGCACCGAAGAAGCTGGTTCTGAGCGAACAGAGTGGGCGGAATAGGTAATAGAGTTGTGTACCCGTATGAATCCAAGCGAATATGTGAAACCTTTTGCCAGATAGGATGCCTGATACTGATGTCTCATGGAAAGAGGTCATGCTTCCATGAGAACTGGTAGCTCAGACGCTGAGATGTTGTGCCAGGGAAGGTTGTAAGCTCAAATTTCAGTACTAAACTGTTTGAGCTCTTGGATATGAATCTTTTCTGTTCACTTAGCAACAACAAATAGGTAATTTCTCTCTTTTTTAGTAAAGCATTGCGAGTTATAGAAGGTTATGAACTCCACCCATAGAGTCATCCCTGTACGTGCAGCTTTACTGAAGGAACTCCACGTGCACAAAGATCATAGACTGCGTCACAACGTTCAATTTAATTCAAGTTTATTTTTATACCACTTTTCATACTGGACCTTGTCTCAGAGCAGCTTTGCAGAATGTAATTTTAAATGTTAGTGAATTATGTGTATTTAGCTCAGATGACCAAACCTGGGTTGACTATGGCCAGGATAAAGTCTCAAAGATTTTATTGGGGTAAAATCTTGAGAGGACCCAGACTCAAAAGGCAACCCAATCCCATTTTTGTGATACCAAGAATGTGATTACAAATCATAAAAACATTACAAAGTGAGAAATATCATGAGTGTGTGATAAGTGGTGTCCTTTCTTAAGTCAATTGGAGTTTTGGGGTCGGCATCTTCTTTTTTTTAGGTACGAAATATTTATGAGGTGGGACACCACTGGAGCTGGTGCAACCCGTAGATGCCTCGGGATCCTTGCGGGTCGGCTAGGAGAACCCCTTTTGTAAATCAGAATGGCATTATCCAATAGCAAGCCAATCGCACACATACAATGACTTGACAGGAGCAGCAGTTTGACATTAAATCCTTCCATCCTCTTCTTCTAATTTGCTTCAATACTTAGCCACAGATATCAAGCCATGGAACACCTCTGCAATGAACCAGACCAAACCAGAATTGTGAGGATTTATGTGTTGACTAACTGGACAATGCTCCTAGGAGTTTAATTTGTCTCACAACAGGATTATTAGCAAGAATTTGCAAAGTAAATCTAAATAATAGAAGAGCAAACAATTAATGAGAAGAATTCATTTCTGGTGATACTGACCTCTCTTGGTAGGCAAGGGTATTGCTCTGGGCTTAAGGCAGCCAGCCAGAGTATCTTTTCAAACTGCTGTTCCTGTCAACTCATTGTACATCTAATGTCATTTTGATTTACACAAGAGTTCCCTCCTAGCCTTCTTACACTGACAGCGCACAGATCTCCACACGGATTTATAATCATTCTGATTTACAGTATCCAACTGAGATGCTCAAATGGTAACTTTTTTTTTTTTGCACAGAGAGAAAGTGAGCTTGTAAATAGCATAAGAGTTTGGGGTACATGGATTGCAAAAATGTTTAAACACAAGTTGTGTTCTAGTGCCCAGCTGATCACAAAACAGACACCAAGATGAAAGTAAAAGGAATATCCTGATCATACAATTGAGCTATTCATACAAATAGATAGGAGTTATGTACAAATGAATGACAAAAGTATTGGGACAATAGACTTTTTCAGAAATATGTGGTTGTTCCCCAGATTGTTCCCACAAATTTGGAGGCACACAATTGTATAGGGTGTATTTGGATGTGTAGCATTATATTTTCCCTTTACTTGAACTCAAAGATCCAATCCTGATGATGTAAGTTTACAATCATTGGAGTGGATGATCTTGAGTGTCCTGCTAAAGAGGTCAAACGTTATTAAACAACACTGGGATGAATTGGAACACTGATTCCACCCCAGACCTCATTGTCACCTACATCAGTACCTTACTAAAGCTCTTATGGTTGAATAAGGACAAATCTACAGCTAAATTAAAATCTGGTGGAACATCTTCCCAGAAAAGTGGAGATGGGGACTAAATGTGGAATGGGATTCAGTTCAAAAGCCACATACCAATCTTTTGGTGACAGTTTTTTGTCCATATATTTGGATGTACTGTAGTGGCTGATAGGAAACCTAGTTTGTGTCTATATTCCTGACAGTGTTTTCCATATTTCTTTATGATTATGGATTATGACCTTTCTATACCAAGTGTTGTATTGCTTACATATAAAAGCAAAGCTATTCCTGTCAAGAGTTTATTATATAAAGCACTGAAAAAAGATAGCATCTGCAAACGCCTTATAGTCCTCCACCTTTCCTCTCACTGTAATGTCTCACAAGATGGCTCTTTGAGTTTTAGTAACCAAACCAGGCCCCTTGAAGAGCACAGTAGAGCCATTAGTAGCTTGCTCTTGCCTCAGGGACTATGCATTAAACACACACACACTTGAGATAGCATTGAAATACAAGATTAACACTACAACGTTGACTCGTTTGCCTGTTTTCCAGACAAGCCTGCCAGTGTTTCGGCATGCCGTCTCTGTGCAGGCGTTCAGCTCGAAAGTCTCGCCTCTTTCAAACCCGTAATTGAAGGGGAGTTCACAGAAGCTGCCACCGACTCGCCGCTATGCCGTCCTGATCGCTAATGGGAAGTGTTAGCATCTCACTTCACTTCCAATAGCTGGTGGCATGAGGGGCGCTGGGGTGTCAAAACGCTGCTTCAAAGCATTTGCATAGATTCCTTGCCTGAGAAAAGAGTGCTGAGGGTATTTAAAATCTCGGAAGGTGCCACATTTCTTGGCGCATTCCCGGGGTGCAAGCATGTCAAGAAGTTTAGGAGAGCTCTAAAAGCAGTATGCGACATGATTAGAAAGTGGTCGGCTGCGATTTCCAGGTCGGTAAGAGACAGAGTTGCCACAACAACTGATCAAAGTGTATGCAAAGAACAGTCTGAGAGCAATCAAGCAAAAATAACGAAAGACTCAAGAGCTTGATCTGCGCAGGCCGAACATATTCAAATAAATGTGCCAACACCAAAGGAGCTTTGAGGTAGCACACAGGACTGTGAGTCATTTGTAATTCATGCAGCATGTCACATGATGTCTTAAAGGCACAGCAAGAGGCAGCATCCCAAAGCTTGCATGCCACTCATTGAGTTCAAACAAGTATTTATTTATTATCACCGGGTCCAGTCATTTGCTGGCCAGTTGGTCATGCACAACAAAAGGTGCTGCGTATTTCTCCCTGAAGATATGTTCTAATTCTTTTCTCAATTTGGTTTTTAAACACTAAGCAAAAGTGTAAAGAGTACCTGAAAATTATACTTGAGTAAAAGTATAGATAACTTACATTGAAAGTCACCAATTCCAATAAGACTTGAGTAAAAGACTTTGGGTATCCGATTTAAACAGGTCTTTCTTTTAAGATCCCGCCACAGCTTTTCAGTCAGGGTTGAGGTCTGGACCGGGCCTTGACTCTGTTCTTTTTGTCATTCTGTTGTAAATTTGCTGATGTGCTTGGGGTCATTGTCCTGGTTCATGGATGGACAGATGTAGATGTGTTGTAGTTGCAAAACATGCACAGCTCATTACTTTTATAGAGGTGGTGCCACTTGCTGATGATCAATTAATCAAGGGCACTTAATTAGCAGCACCTGTCAACTACTCCTGAAGTTCTTTGGAAGCAGTAAAAGCATACTAAAGCTTTTAAACATGGCTTTTTCCATTTCAGCTTTATTTTTATTTTTTTTTAATTAACGATGCCGTAGAATATGTTCTGTGGTGTTAATTATCTGAGGTTGTAATCACCTAATTTTAAGACCTACGAAGGACTTGGTGATTCTTTTTTATATATTGAAAAAAAAGTAGAATATACCGAGGGTGTACTTGAGTTGTCGTGCCTGGGACTAATTTAATGGTGGGACAAAAGTATGTGTATGCCAGTGAACAAAGTGTTTTTCATATAATAAATGACTTCCCTGGTGTTTTGTATTGCTTTAAGATTTATAATCACACTTTTGATATCACCCAAATGAAGATGGGTTTCCCTTTTTGAGTCTGGTTTCTCTCAAGGTTAAAGCTGCCTTTAGACAATGTTCATTGTAAAAAACGCTATAGAAATAAACTTGACTTGACTTTCCAGAGGGAAAAAAAAGCATAAGAAAAATAATGAAGGCTGTCCAGAATACGAACAAGAAATGTAGAAATGTGACTGAAGGGTCTCTAAAAAAAAAAAATCCCAGTCGAACTGTATGAAGTTTATTCAAGACTGAGGTAAAAAGCAAATGCAAAATAATTATTTGCCAAATTGAGGACAGGAAAAAACATCCATCATTCATGTAAATCAGTCACTACTTTTTAAATGCAGCAAGCGTGGTCCTAACCCAACTTAGCTTTATCGTGTTTTGAGGAATATTTTCAGAAGACGACATTATTGAGGATACCAAAGTGAAGCTATACTTAACTCGTGCAGTACAGCCTTGCAGTCTAGAATAGAAACAAATTGGTGTTCTCTACATAGAGCAAACAAAGTCTCTAGACTAGACATGTACAACCTACAGGTTTCTTCTTACAACACAATGTTGGGGTTTTTTTTACTCTTCCTTGTGTGGGTCGCAGTGGCAGCAGAGACATTCCAGCGCCTCCTGGGGCGTCCTTGTCATCTTCACTGGCTATGCTGCCGGTACTCATGTCTACCCACAGTGCATCACCGTAGATGAGTACAGAGATGCAGATTGAATTGAAAACAGAAGGATATGTCTGCATACTGAGCTCCGGCTTCACCACATGCTGGTCCAGCGACTGCTGGCTCAATCTATTCATGAATATTACACTCATTTGACATGGAAGACAAAAGTGAAAATGCTTTAGTGATAGCTAGCAAACGAATTGCGTATGCTAGCTACAAATGATGAAAATATTGACAGCACACAAAATATTATGAACTCTCCAGTAAGGAAATGTACTTGTAAAATTTGAAAGTTAAGGAAGCTTCTAGAGCTAGTGAGGGTGAATTCGTGTAGCGTTCACCAAGGAATCAGGGAATGTTGGGAAAACATTTCTTTAGTTTGGGCTAATGGAATTCATTTAGGAATTTAGCTCAAGTGGTCTGATACTTAAATGTTATCCAATGGCTTAAGAAATGTATGATTATAGAGAAATAAAGTGAGGTAGTATTTGATAGTTTACAAAGAGAATTTTGAGATTCTACATTTACTATAACCTAAGGATTTTTTTAAAAAATGTGTGTTAAGCAAAAAATGTCCAAAGTGAACAAATGAAGCTTTTAAAAAGATAAAATAAAACAAAGTATATAACAGAATTATTAAAAAAGTAATAATAAAATCATTTTAAAAAATAATAACGCGAATAAAAGTTTAATTCATAATGTCATTACAAATTTTTGAATGTGAATCAAATTTTGATTATAATTAACTCTTATAATCACTGACATTATAAATCAGGAAAATTATATATATTTTATATAAAACAAAAACGATTAGACAAAAAGGTTTTAAATCACAATGTCACTAATAATATTATAATAATGAATAAAAAATACAAAAAAAAAGCACTAAAGGATTCACAATGTCATCTATAATAACATTATTAAGTTACAAAATCAAATTATTAAAAATCATGCAAATAAAATTAATCAAGTTTCATTCACTAATGTCATTTACATATATTACATTTTATTTCTTTTTCTTTTTTGAAATGTCACTAATAATCACATTGAAATTGTAAAGTAAAATCTGTTATTAAAAAGGTAGATAGATAGATAGATAGATAGATAGATAGATAGATAGATAGATAGATAGATAGATAGATAGATAGATAGATAGATAGATAGATAGATAGATAGATAGATAGATAGAAAAAACTATTACAATGCCACTCAATTACATTATAAAAAAAGATAAAATATTTGTTTTAATTCACAATGCCATCATTAATTAGATTATTATTATTAACAAGAATGACAACATATTTTTTAAAAAAAAATTATATTTATAAATAAGAAAAGCAGACATATATGTAGGGCTATAAAAAAAAAGTAATAATAAATAATAAAAAAAAATTCTCCAATAATCACATTAAATTGCTTTAATATTTTTCTTTTTCTTTCTTTCTTTCTTTCTTTCTTTCTTTCTTTCTTTCTTTCTTTCTTTCTTTCTTTCTTTCTTCTTTCCTTTATTTTTTTCATGTTTAGTTTTTCTTTGTTTTTCTTTTTTTTATATTTAATATTTTTCTTTCTTTCTTTCTTTCTTTTTTTCTTTCTTCCTCTTGAATTTTATATATATTTAAATATGTAATTTTTCTATCTTTGATATTTTCTTTCTTTTTATTACATTTAATACTTAGTTTTTCTTTCTTTTTTTCTCTCTATGTTTCATTTTTTGATATTTAGTTTTGTTTTCTTTTTTTTTTAGAAATTCTTTAAATATTTTATTTGTTCATTCTTTTTTCTTTCATTCTTTTTTGATACTTTGTTTTTTCTTCTTTTTTATATTTCATTAAATATGTTTTTCTCTCTTTTTTAGTTGATATTTATCTTCTTTCTTTTTATTTCTTTTAATACTTTGCTTCTCATTCCTTTTCCTCTACATATTTTCTTTCTTTCTTTCTTTCTTTCTTTCTTTCTTTCTTTCTTTCTTTCTTTCTTTCTTTCTTTCTTTCTTTCTTTCTTTCTTTCAATATTTTGGCTTTTCATTCTTTCAAGTCGGCCCATATTATTATAAACAAGAATGACAACATATTTTTTTAAAAAAAATTATATTTATAAATAAGAAAAGCAGACATATATGTAGGTATTAAAAAATAATAAATAATAATAAAAAAAAATTCTCCAATAATCACATTAAATTGTAGGTTTATTCCCAAAAAAAAAAAAAAAAAAAAAAATCCTAAACATGGCATAAAGTTTAAAGATGGTATTTCTTTGTTGACAGCATTCACCTATTTTCTCAATGTTTCACAATAGCTACAAAACATTATTGCTTTATATTAGATGGACGTCTGACTGGCAGTTTCCCGTTCGGTGCGTGTAATAGGGTAAAGCCTTATCTGGAAATATGTATTTCAATATTTCTACTCGTTGTCACACTTGCCTACTTTTTGTTCATCGCGAATTGATGATGTGAAAAGAAGATAATGAAAGAGTAAACGGCGTCGAGTTTTCAGCTGGCTGAGACAATTCATTCTCTATCTCCAGCCACACCTGCTATTCAAAGCAGGAGGACACTTAAACACGGGCGATAGACTGATGTCCTTCCTTTGTCTTTGAAATACTTCGTCTTGAGCTCTGAATTATGAGAATTGTTTTTTTGTTTTGATATTTTATGTGTAGATATAATGCTTCAGGTTAGGCAGTGTCCTCGTCTTTCTGTTTAGCCTTTAAATATTCTGTCTCCTTTCTGCTTTCTCCTGGAGATATTTGCTCCATCCTAATGCCTTCTTTCTGGCTAGAGTTTTCTCCACTTGAGTCTCCTAGCATTTCATTGGGTGCTTCCTTGAGAAATGTCACCATTGACACGCTCATTAGGAATAGAAATCTGTTGATTTCTCTACAGCTACTTCGGGACAATGTCCTTAGTTACAATTTCTATACAAATTAAATGAAGTTGGATAGGAAAAGAACTAGCTGTATGCCAGAGGTGTATCAAAGACCTCTCAAGTGATATTTAGTTTTTCTTTTTTGATTTTAGATTTTTTCTTTTTAATCCCTTTCAATATTTAGTTTTTTGTACTTTGTTTTTTTTAAAACAAAATTCGAAAAATTAGTTTTTTCTTTCTTTTTTATGTTTCTTTCAATCGTTTTTCCCCCCTACTTTTGATATTTAATTGACTTTCTTTTTATTTATTTAAACATTTGATCTTTTTTTTCTTTCAATATTTTGTCTTTCTTCCTTTCTTTCTTCTTTCCTTTTTTTATGTTTTGTTTTTCTTTGTTTTTCTCTTTTTTATATTTTATATTTAATACTTTTATTTTTCTTTCTTTCTTTCTTTCTTTCTTTCTTTCTTTCTTTCTTTCTTTCTTTCTTTCTTTCTTTCTTTCTTTCTTTCTTTTTTTCCTTAATTTTTTTTCATGTTTAGTTTTTCTTTGTTTTTCTTTTTTTTATATTTAATATTTTTCTTTCTTTCTTTCTTTCTTTCTTTCTTTCTTTCTTTCTTTCTTTCTTTCTTTCTTTCTTTCTTTCTTTCTTCCTCTTGATTGTTTATATATATTTAAATATGTTATTTTCTATGTTTGATATTTTCTTTCTTTTTATTACATTTAATACTTAGTTTTTCTTTCTTTTTCTCTCTCTATATTTCATTTTTTGATATTTAGTTTTGTTTTCTTTTTTTATAAATTCTTTAAATATTTTATTTGTTTTTTTCTTTTTCTTCTTTCTTTCATTCTTTTCTGCTACTTTGTTTATTCTTTCTTTTGTATATTTCATTAAATATGTTTTTCTCTCTTTTTTAGTTGATATTTATCTTCTTTCTTTTTATTTCTTTTAATACTTTGCTTCTCATTCCTTTTTTCTCTACATATTTTGTTTGTTTGTT
>NC_139576.1:34723368-34873368 GCF_946808225.1 Silurus aristotelis | reverse complement strand
TTGAGTGGCCTGCTACAGAACCCTATTGAACATATTTTGGGATAAATTGGAACACAGAGTGCACCCCTAGACCCCCTCACCTCAATGAAATCAGCACCTGACTTTACTAACACCCTTGTATTAGTATGAATGAGCACAAACATACACAAGAACACTCCAAAATCTAGAAAAATCTCAGAACAATGAAGCTTTAATATAAAAACAAATGGGGACTAAATGTGTAAAATTTCGTAATTCATCTTCTTAGTGAAAAAACATTCGATATGGCAGAGCACAATGCAGAAGAAATGCAGAAAGTAAAAGAAGCAACTTCATTACACACGTACACACATGCACATATTCATAACGGTGTGGTAAAAGGTGCCATTAAATTCTTAAAGTTGTCTAAATAAATAGGTGATGTTCTCAAAGCTACCTGACGATCACTTCCACTGCGTGGCCGTGTGCATTTGTGACGGGTTGGTGATGAGTGAGGTGAAAAAATCCATAGGAAGCCGGGACTGCGCTAGAGGGGTTTCCCTAGATCAATAGAGCTCTTGAAACCCAAGCTATTATGGCGGGCCCAAGTATTCCCGAGCCGAGGCTCAGGCAATTGTGCCTGGCCAAAAGCGGACCTTGGATAATAGCATAGCCAGGGGCAAGACCCCAGTCGCAAGGCTTATGACTGCACTCCAGGCGTGCATCTGTGCTCCCTGAACCACCCAGGGCTCATAGAAAATATGACTCTTACACACACAGGCCAAGAGGGAACTTATAGTCTAGTCTGAGGGCAACAAGGCAGGAACTTATTCTCTCCCTTAGGGTCTATTTCTGCATACACCTGCATTTTTTTGAAAGATGTTTGTATATATAGTATACCCTTGATGGAGTGTATAAGCCACAGAGCCAGAAACCTCTTCATTTATTGGATTTTCTCTTTTCAACAGTAGTATGCTTGCTACTAGTAATAGTGACCAGAGCAATGATTTTTTGAGGGATGGATGGATGGATGGATGGATGGATGGATGGAAGGATGGATGGATGGATGGATGGATGGATGGATGGATGGATGGATGGATGGATGGATGGATGGATGGATGGATGGATGGATGGATGGATTAAATAAAGGATAAGTAGCTGGATAGTTAGATGGACGGACGGACGGACGGATGAATTAAATAATAAAGAAATGGATAGATACTTAGACAAATAAATGAAATAATAAATACATGGATTGATAGATAGATGGATGGATGGATGGATTGATAGATAAATAGATGGGGGTCAAGCAGTGCTAAGTGGGTTTAAATGTTCCTTAGAATGAGAAGATTATGAACAGAGCCAGGGATGGATGGATTATATAATAGATAAGTAGCTAGAAAGTTAAATGGATGGATGGATGGATGGATGGATGGATGGATGGATGGATGGATGGATGGATGGATGGATGGATGGATGGATGGATGGATGGATGGATGGATGGATTAAATAATAAATAAATGGATAAATACCTAGGCAGATGAATGGAAGAATGGCTGGATGGATTGATGAGGGTCAAACAGTGGTTAATGGATAGATGAATGTATGAAGGGATGGATGGATGAATGAAATAATTCGATGGATAGTGAAAGAGTAGATAGATGAACTAATGGATGGGTAAAAAATATATGGATGAGCAGATGGATGGATGGATGGATAGATGGATCAATGAAATGATAGATAATTGGGTCAATAGTTAAATGGATGGATGGATGGATGGATGGATGGATGGATGGATGGATGGATGGATGGATGGATGAAATAATAGAAAGTGAATGGACAGATGGATGGATCAAATAATAGCTGGATGGATGGATGGATGGATGGATGGATGGATGGATGGATGGATGGATGAATGGATGGATGGATGGATGGATGGATGGATAAAGTAATGGATGGATGGATGGATGGATGGATGGATGGATGGATGGATGAAAGAAACAGTCCTAAGTGGGTTGAACAGATTATGAACAGAGCCCTGGGTTGACAGTCTTTATGATTACAGCAACAAGCTCTTCTTAATATGTTTTAATTTTGTTGACTAAAATGCTCAACCTTTGATAGTGTGTCAGGTTATTATAGTAAATGCAAATAACCTTTTACAAAAAATTCATAATTGAGTTTACAAATGAATAAAAAAATGCAACTATGTAGTTCACCTCAAATGAATAGAATTGCGGAGGAAAAAAAAAAAAACGAGTGAAAATAAACCGGTCAACATGCAGAAACAGTCAGATTTCTTTCTCTGTTTTTGTGAATGATTCCTTTCGTTTAATATTAAGAGGTGGATTTATTTAGGTAAGGCATCACTTAAGGCCTAGGCGTGAAATCCAGGGCCCTCAACTGGCATCAACAGGTCCTTCTAGGAATATTTCGTAAGCTATTACAACTGTGGTAGAATGCTGAAGTGGCAAATAGGAGGTTGCTGAAGATTCGGTTCTATTTATTGAGGAAACATTAAAGAAAAAATAGTTCTGAAAGACATTAATAATGTTAGCGGGTGTTCATGTTTAAAAATAAGACTGAAAGTCTGACTATTTGGATCTGGAGCAAAAATTGGGGTCATCGCACCCTAAATGACGATGATGTGCAAGAGAAATCCGAAGAAAAATAAGTCTTCTCTACTGCGTAACCCCATTGTTATGCAGCCGTATGCTGCAAAACCAATAGGCAGAAGTGTAAACAGATAACGAGATACGAACCTGCATGAATTTCTCCGCAAGGGCACCCAAATCTACAGTAAAACATTGTTTATTTTGTCCTTTAATTTCTATGGGTATTCTAAAGTACCTATGGGGACCTGGTGGTCCTCCATGTATGCAGGTAACTTCTCAATTTGTCATGCCGTCGCTTGGCACGGCGTCATGAGTATTTGTAAATTAGCCCAATTGGGGGTGGGGGGGGGGGATGTTTGGAAGCAGACAAAATTAGATTTTGTGATGAACATTCACTCGCAAATGAGCACACCTGGTATCGCACGGAGAACGTTTCTGCCCATGTGTGACAGAAGCATTTGAACGGATCGGGTAATTGAATAACTGCTCAGATGTTATTTTGTCAAGCTTCCGAGGTAACGGTGAAACCCCAGACGGAAAACACGTTGCTTCAATCTGCAAGGTTTTTCCATGGGCTCGGAAAAAATGTAATCAATGATTGATAAATGAGGGACTGGCTTAAATCTTAATTGCAATGGAATCCAAAAACGAACCGCGAAGAAAACAATAAAACATACTTTGCGTTCAGACCTTTTCAGAAAAAAAATTATTTGTCCCTGGATAATGTCTATAGTCCAATTTGTCCATAGGCATTTTTTTATTCCACCTCAAGATAAATCAATAAATAACCATCTCTCTAAATACAATGACAAATGACGCATGGAGAAAAAAAAATCAAAAAGCATGAAGATAAATGGACGAGTTTTGCCCGTCGCCACAAACGGCTTGGCAGGTTGAAAAAGAAATACCACAACGATGACTGACATGCACCAAGCAAAATGGGGGTCTGGCTCTTTCACGCTTGTCTGGACCAGAGACCAGAGTGCTTCATTCAAGGCTTTTAGAAAAGCTATGGTTTTTAAATCAAAGACCAGAGATTGAATGGGTTTAAAATATTAAAAGACGTTTTTATTTAAAGTCCTGCACAAGCATCTTCTAACCTGCTCAGAATCACTAGTCTGGTACAAAATGCCCTTCAATCGCTCATTTATTATTGATATAATAATAATTATAATACTTTAGTGTTTTACTATAGAATTATACTATTATATTAAAAAAAAAATGCACAAATACATTTTTCTCCATAAATATGTATTTAATTATTCCCAATAGTCTACTCTCCATTATGGTGACGTATAAGAGTGGAGGAAGGTGCACACAGGTGGACTAAGTTCTATGTAGGAGATGCAACCTGAAGGAGATTGAAGATTGTAATGTGTTGGCGGGGGACAGTGTAGCTAGACAGCATCGGATGGTGGTCTGTAGGATGGTTTTGGAGGTAAAGAAGAAGAGAAGGAGAGTGAGGACTGACAGAAGAATAAGATGGTGGAAACTGAAGGAGGAAGACTGTAGTGTGAGATTCAGGGAAGAGGTCAGACAGGAGCTCGGTGGTGGTGAAGAGGTGCTGGATGATTGGGGAACTACTGCAGAAGTGATATGCGAGACAGCTAGAAAAGTACGTGGTGTGTCATCTGGAAATAGAAAGGAAGACAAAGAGATAGTGGTGGAATGAGGAAGTGCAGGAAAGCATATGGGGAAAGAGGTTGGAGAAACAGAATTGGGATCGACAGAGTGATGAAAAAAGTAGGCAGGAGTACAAGGAGATGTGGCAGCAGGTGAAGAGGGATGTGGCGAAAGCCAAGGAAAAGGTATATGAGGAGCTGAAAGAGAAGTTGGACACTAAGAAAGGAGAAAAGGATTTGCAGGCAGAGGGACCGAGCTGGGAAGGATGTGCTGCAAGTTAGAGCAATGAAGTGTGTAGATGGAAATGTGTTGACTAGTGAGGAGAGTGTGTTGAGAAGAGATGGCCAGAGAGGGCGCTAGTCAGAGCTCGCAAAACTGCGTCTGTAGCAAACTGCACAAGGTCAAATATATTTGTTTGGAATTAATATCTGTTTATTTTTCATTCCATGAAGGCTAACAGGGAAAAAAATCGATTTGGTCGCAGATACACTTACAAGGACGTTTACAAGACAAACTTAAAAAAAAAACCTGGACATTGTGGGGAAAGTTTAGTCGAAACAGTTTCTTCAGAACCATTTCTACTTTTGTGTTTTCTTTCCCGTACAATTTGCACTAGAATCACACAATTTGCCTTAATTCAAATCCCCTTTGGAAGCCGTAATGCACCAATAAAAATGCGCGGAAAAACTTTTTACGAGGCGAATATCCATGCTTCCGCTAGAGATGATGTATGCTAGAGGTGCGGGTGCAGGCTCCAGTGAAAGAAGACGTGTTAAACTGTATTCGTTGGGTTTCTTGCTTTAGTAATGACGTTCATTCTCGCTGTATAAGATTCCTGTCTGTGATGCAGCGCTATGTTGTACTGCGTTTCTCTATAATATTGATGGTTTCTATAGTTGGGGTGTCATAAGGACAGTGTTAAGTAGAATCAAACTTGTTCATTTCCATCCCTGTGGCAAACACCTACATAGAACACAGTAGTGTTAAGTCGCTGTGTCGCTGCTCATATAGAGACATTCAGCATTCTTACCGTTTACAGCAAATATCAATTGTCTTCATGAAATTACCCGATTGCTCAATTGCCTGGTCTGAACCTGTTAGAGAAACAGATTCTCCTTCATTCAGATGATATTCGCTGTTTCTGGCCTCTTTGGAAAGGAGTCCTTTTGATATGTGGAAGGCGCATATAGGGCATCTCTCCAGCTGGCTCTCAGGCCAGAGAAGACAAATACGCCAGCACCTGGGCAGCAGGCCCAATCCATCTCTTCTAGCCAAATAGGAAGAAAAAGGGAATCTGTGTTTCGGGGGGTTTTAGGAAGAGAGAGTCAAAAAACCTCTATAGTAAGAGCAAGAGGAAAACAGAGGGCACAAAATAAATGAGCAAAATCCAGCTGAGGAAGAACAACAATGGCATGAATCGGAAAGGTTCAATGCAAGCTGATGTGAATAGGGAGGGGAAAAAAAACGAAAAGATCAGTGGACAAACCTCAATCAGAGCTTCTACCCACTGGTGCAGGTCTGCTTATAGAAGAATGGAATATATTGTTACTTGGATGCAATGAGGTCAATGTTTTACTATAGCGCCATGCAGTGTACCTCTCTACAGATCAGCGCTTCGACTCATAATACAGCACACTTGACGCTATAGAGGTTTTGCACCTTTTGAAGAAAACAAAAAACACAATTGCTCACACCTTCAAGATCATAGTATTCATGCAAGCAGAACAACGTGAACTTTTTCGCTCCACACCTCTCCGCCTGACACCCTTGCCGGTTTATTTTTGGACTTTTAAATGTCAAACGATCTCTAAGCCAAGACCTTAGCAGAAAACGGAGGATTTTATTAAGTGTATCCAAATAAATCCTCGCCTCTAAGATTTAAAGAATAATGCTGTAATCTGAGCGAAACTACTCAAATGATATTCAAATCTATCTTAATGTCCCTGAAATTATTCTTTCTTAAAACATGCTATTGATCGGCTCGAAAATGCAAATATGTATATGCAGGTTACAAATATTACTGTAGCAGAATTGGTGTGGAATATAATGTAATGAATGTTTTGCTCTAGGGAACTGGGGGACAAGGGGGGGGGGGCTATGGAGACGGATGATCCGCTGCGGCGACCCCTAATGCGAGAAGCCCGAAAGAAGTAGTAGTTGTTCAAGGTATGTCAAAACATGTCCCTGGCCTATCAGACTGTCTGTTAAGTTGTAATAATTGTGTATGTATTTAGTTTTATACTATAATAACATTAAAAAAAAGAAGGAATTCTTGGCAACGGGATTTAGTTTCAATGCAAAAATCAAACACACTTCACAACGAGTACGAGATATCCCGATATTAGCCTGATAATATTCATTCGACTCGAGTAAAATTTCCCCAAGTGCAATCATTTCAACAACTCACCAACTTAATACAGACTCCTTCTTTCCTCCTCCCCATCATCTCTCTCCATTTTGCACTTCATAGACTTGGTAAATATTAAACGACCGGAGCACATGAAGGGTCAGCGCCGAGGATGAAGGCCCTTGACTTTACAATGTCATAAATCCAAATGGCTTCAGTCCTCAGTTCGCTGGAAGACCCTCAGGGAACCTTGTATTAGGTTTCTTGCCAGGGATATAAAGGTATGCAAATATCACACCTCTTTATGGCTGACTATAAGCAGCACCCACTTAAGAACGAGGAAGTTGAGGCGTGGTATGTCAGTATGTAACTCAGTATTTATTGTTCTTTTATTCAGGGTTCTGACACATTTTTTTTATTTCAAAATTGAAATAACTTTGACTTTTCGAGACTCAAATATGCAGATTACTGTTAAGATTTTTGAAGACAATATTTAACATCCGAAATAATGATTACGCATATATTATACATAACATGCGCTACGTTCCAATCTCTGATGTATGTCGGCGTATGTATTTGTATTTTACATTTATAGCTCGTACTTGGACTTCCGTCTACACTGAGGCGTTTTCAGGCAACTAGCTTTTTGAAAACGCTCTCAAGTGAAAACTATGACACGTTTTTGGGTCAGGCAGAAATGGGGTGTCTTACGTTTTGCTCACGTGCAGTACAGGGATGTAAGTGTTTTCAGACACGTTTCAGTGTGGATGAGCAACTTTTGAGCAAAGATTTATAACTTAAGTGTGGACGCAGAGCTTTTATAGACAATAATGCCATTTTTAAAATGTATCTGGATTAGTAAAGACGTATCCTTTTTACTAAATCCTAATTTTATATTTTAGAAAACCAAATAGATTGTTAGTACATCCAAACACCCCCAAAATCCAGACCTGGAAATCGCAAATCAAATTCCATCCTTTTTCATACTTTTTCCCTAAAATGCATAGGAACCCTGTTTATTAAAAAGAAAATGATGGTTTCATTTGAACCTAAAGGTCCAAAACATTATTGAGCAGCTCAAAAACTGTGAGGAGAAATTTAAAGTAAACAGTCTGTTATGGTTGGGTCGTTTTTGGAGTCTTGTTCCTCTCAGGTTTTCTTCCTCATACCACCTCAGGGAGTTTTTCATTTTCGTTGCCACTGTCGCCACTGGTTCGCGCATTAGGAATAAACTTATAAGCACTCAAACTATAAATTTCTGTGTAAAATAGTTTTATGAAAATGGCCATTTTTAAAAGCACTATACAAATAAAACTGAATTAAACCTAAACTCTATACAATTTGGTTTTATTTTAGTTCTGTTCTTCCACAGATTCCTCCGAAGACCATTTATTTCTTCTGGTTCATTATGAAAGTTCCCAAATGCTCCATTTAAGATTTTTTTAAACATTTTCTTAGCAGACTCTAGCAATCTCTAGTGATTCTTTTTGAAATGTCCTACTAATAAAAATTTCACGATGGTTGGATTAAATGAACGTTATAATAATTTGTAAAATAAAAAAAATAAAAAAAACATCAGCACTGATACATTTGCACCATTGGGACATCCTTTTCCAGAGCGACTTACAGATACAAATGAATAGTTGAGCATAAAGGGCCTTTCACAAGGGCCCTGCAGGGGCAGCTTGGTTTTTGGTGCTGCTATTTATACTCATGACGTTCTGGTAAAAAAAAAAAATCCAATTTTTTAACCAGTAAGCTACCACTTTTATTGATACTAATGGAAATTATTTTTATTTGCTGTTGTTTGGTTGGACATCAATCTGCATTGATACATTTATCCAAAGCGACTTAAAATTCCAGCTAAGCAGTTGTGGGTTAAGGGCCTTTCTCAAGGGCCCATCAGTGGCAGCTTGGTTTGGTCATACTGGGATTTGAACTAATGACCTTCTGGATGAAAGTCCAATGCCTTAATGTGCAAGCAACCACTTCCAATGGAAATACATTTATTTGCAGTTGTTTGCAATGGAAAGTGTTTTCATGCAACATTGGTGTAAATTCCAGCTGTGAGAGACTGTGAGGTGCAAATTTTCCTCTATCAGCATTCATTCGTCTTCTGTAACCAGTTTAATTCTTGTCTGGGTCATGCTAGAGCTGGGTCAATGGATGAAATTTCCCAACAATAATACCATCCAGGCCATAAAGTCCATAACTGTGTAGATATACAAATATCCTAGTTGCAAGTGGGATGAAACCAGATAACCAGGAGGGAGCAGGGATGAACAAGGAGGGAAATTCTACATGGAATGCTAAAGCTGAGATGCAGCAACGCAATACCCACTACACCACTATGTTGTAGAGCAGATTTATGCTAAAGGGTTCTTTGCAATACTTCAATCAGATTTGCATTTGGATCTAACTATCTAAACGGGATATTAACTTCTCGTGGATTTATCCAGGTAGGATGCGAGCTTGAGTTGTTGTCAAAATGTTAACATAATGCCTGATTGTCAATGCTAGCATTCATGAGTCGCGGTCCGTTTAACTTCCTCTGTTTCTTTGCTTGTCCTCCAGAGCGAAGGATGAAAGAGGCTCTTTTCTCTGCTTATCATCCATAGCCACAACTATTTTGAAACTGACCCTGCCAGCTCGCCTGGGAAATATATCGTCTCGCTGGAAGGAGCAAGCCTCATCCAGGCAGAGTAAAAGAGCTGTCAGCCTGGGAATGGAGGTCTGATTACTCTCATATACACACACCTGCGTCTTCTGCAGACACACGCGCACACGTGCACACACACGCACTGAACCTTGCCTTATCCAAGAAAATGGTGGTCTGAGTCAGGACAAGCACACACACACACACACACACACACACACACACACACACACACACACACACACACACACACACACACACACACACAGTTTTTTCTTTAAAGCAATTATTAAAAAACCAAACGATGCTCATGAACAAAGCGTTCGAAGCATACGTAATGCACGTGTGTGTTTCATAATGCAACACAATACTACTGTTTGTCGATGGACAGACAGACAGACAGACAGACAGACAGACAGACAGACAGACAGACAGACAGACAGACAGACAGACAGACAGACAGACAGACAGACAGACAGACAGCTATCTGATAGATTTATCTAGACTAACCCTAGATAGATAGATAGATAGATAGATAGATAGATAGATAGATAGATAGATAGATAGATAGATAGATAGATAGATAGATAGATAGATAGATAGATAGATAGATAGATAGTGTGAGCTCAATCAGCCATATGGGGCATTAGTATATAGTTATAGTGACAGACAGACAGACAGACAGACAGACAGACAGACAGACAGACAGACAGACAGACAGACAGACAGACAGACAGCTATCTGATAGATTTATCTAGACTAACCCTGGATAGATAGATAGATAGATAGATAGATAGATAGATAGATAGATAGATAGATAGATAGATAGATAGATAGATAGATAGATAGATAGATAGATAGATAGATAGATAGATAGATAGATAGATAGATAGATAGATAGATAATGTGTGCTCAAGCAGCCATATGGGGCATTAGTATATAGTTATAGTGACAGACAGAAAGACAGACAGACAGACAGACAGACAGACAGACAGACAGACAGACAGACAGACAGACAGACAGACAAGACAAACAGTTATTTAAGCTTAAGCAGCCACAGGTGCATTACTATATAGTTATAGTGACAGACAGACAGACAGACAGACAGACAGACAGACAGACAGACAGACAGACAGACAGACAGACAGACAGACAGGAATTTGTGTTTAAGCAGCCACAAGGGCGGTAATATTTATAGTGACAGACAGACAGACAGACAGACAGACAGACAGACAGACAGACAGACAGACAGACAGACAGACAGGCATTTGTGCTTAAGGAGCCACAAGGGTATTAGTATTTTGTTCCAGTAGCTAGCTGACAGACAGACAGACAGACAGACTGACTGACTGACTGACTGACTGACTGACTGACTGCCTGACTGACTGACTGACTGACGGACGGAGGGACGGACGGACGATTTGATTTTTCATATGATTTTGTGCAGCCACAATGTTATAACTATGTAGTTTTATAGATAGATTTATAAAACCACAACGGCAAAGGACTGAAGCCTACAGTTGTATACAATGTCTTCAGATGTGGTTGCATGAAATTCTCCTTTCACTTGAACTAGGAGACCCAAACCTGTCCCAGCATGACAATGCCCATGTGCACAAAGTAAAGATATTCTCCATGAAGATATGCTTTGCATGGGATTGCATGGAAGATCTTGAGTGGCCTGCTATAGAGCTTTGACCTAAACCCTATTCAGATTAATTGGATTGCAGACTGCAGCCCAACCCTCTACTCGCCAAAATCTAGAGGAACATTTTCCCAGAAGATTCTAAAAAGAAAATATGTTTTAAAAAAATGACATACAAACCTTATAATCGTGTGTCCACAAACCTTTTTCCATATAGTGTAGATAGACTGATAGCCAGAGCTAAAAATAAATATCTACATGAGTTCCTTGGTATTCTCTACAGCCCCTTTTCGGTTTTAATGATACACTCGAGCAGCATCGAACCTACAAGTTTGTATTAAAGTCTTACAATCTAATTTGCATCAAATATGGAAGTGGCGTCTGATCATACGCTTTAATAAGAAATAGAAGAAACCAAGGAAAACCTGAGCTTCGGTACAAAGTAGTTAACATGGATGATATCGCATGAGATTTCAAGAGCATTATTCTGTAGGTTCTAAAATAAATGCTATATAGGCCAATAGGACATTCATTGTCAACTAGTGAACATCACATGGGCTAATGTTCATGCAAGAAACTACATTTTACAGTGTTATAGCTTGTGAAACACAAACCACAGACGGTCTGGCCCACTTTCCGAGTGGGCAATTCCTCATTTGGCCCCAGTGACAAAAAAGTTTTCTATTCTTACCTCAAATTACTGTATATGTATGAAATATGGACTTGTTATCCAATCTAACCAATCAGAACAGGTTCTTTATAATAAATAAAACATAATTGCTTATTAGGGTTCCCTCAGGGTTCTGGGGACCCCTTTAATGAATAGCGACCTGTAACCCTAAGTTGTTTATGACTGGTGGTGTGTTTCATTACGGTTAATGGAACACATACTACGTTAGAGATGTAACTAAAAGAGAATCAGTCATTCTGAATGAACAGATTATGAAAAGATCATCATGACTGCATGCAGTGTCTGTCAAAATTGTGGAAATGCAGTGTTTTATAGTTTTTGGACACGTGTTCGTTTTGCTTAGTTGAAAGCCTTGAAGAATTGGACAGGGTATGAGGAAAAAGGTCCGCGGAGTCCAAATGTGACAGAACAATTATATAAGATAAAGAACAGGAGAGACGATGTTAGCAGTCAAACATGGAGGTGGAAGTTTAATGGCTTGGGATTGTTTTGGAGCAGGAAAGATTGGAGACTTATTCAGATGAAAATAAAAGAACATGGCAACCATTCCATACCTCAACATATACCATGCAATTCCGTCTGGACTGCGACTCGTTGGAAACGACTTCACTGTACAACGAGACGATGAGCCGAAGCGTAGTTCTGTAATCTTTCTTTTGGCTGGAGTGGTGGAACGGCCCGTCCAGTCATCGCAAATAAATCCTATTAAACTGCTCTGGGATGGACTGGATCACAAGAAAGAACTCTCCAACTGGTGAAGAACACCTTTGGCATGTTTTACATGAGGAATAGCAAAGTCTTTCAGCCTGGGGGAAGGAACTGTCCGAATGCCAAGAGTGTGTAAAGCTGGTATACATGCTAACAAAGGTTTTTATTTTCGTTTTTTTAAATATATAAATTAAAACGTGGATATTTATATACTTGTTTGGTCAAAGTAAATCTTCTTACCCTAAAATGGCCTAGTTTGTTGCATCTAGACAAAAGGAACATGCATGTGTCTCTCAGAAACCATAAAAAAAACTAGATGTTTCCACACTTTTGAAAGGCACTTTAAAGCTAACTGTGCCTGAAAGAATACACTGCAATGGAGTTTATGAAGTTTGAACAATCATGAATTACAAAACCTCTGGTTTAAACCAAAACCAATGGGGATGTTTGCAGCAAATACAGATTGTAGAATCGTCATGTCTGGAGTAAAACTAAGGAACGAAATTGACATCTTTATCAAATTTACGGCATTTATCGTACTTTTTTTACACAGCAAAACTTAAAAAAATGGTTGAACTCAATCTTTTAATGCAAACACCCCAAGCGAGAATAAACCCCCACCGAGAGCACACAGCGAGAGTCCAATTACATCTCTGTGGCACATTAGCTGGCATTAGCAGGGGAGCTAAACCGCTAGTACATCTCCCCGTGTCCTGACCTCCTACCCACAGAGGAGGCGATTAGCATAACAGCTAATGCACGCTAATGCCTCATACTCCCGCTCTCTGTCTGTCCGTCTCTCTCCATCTCCCTCTCTCTCTCTCCATCGCTCTCCACATGAAGTCACGACCCACACCATTCCCAGACTGACTGAGATAAAGTCAACTAGTTTTTCTTCTCAATTACCAGTTGAAAGTGAACGAATGGTGCTAATTCCAAAGCCAAGAACCGGAGCTAAATCAGTATTCGTTCTTAAATGCAACGTGTTGTGCATCAGTGGCCGAGCTACGCGCTGCTAGCAAAGGATAAACTGAACTGAAAGAAAAGGTGGCTGTTTATTTTTCCTTTTTTTTCCCCTTTACATTTGACTTTAACGGTGCCTTTATATAGCACTTTCGCAATTAGCAGTTAAATCCAATAAATGGTGCTAATGGGATTTGCTTCGCCCACGTAAGAGGCTTGAAATTTCGGGTCTAGGACTGTGTAAAATTAGCCTTTCATCTTTCATAGGCTATAACACGATTCCCCGTTTGGCGATAAAGTGCGAATCGGATCAAAGATATTTTATGAGACGGTTTTTAATCATTTATTTATTTATGAATTTATTTTAGAGTGCCCTCATAAATATTATCCAGCGACAGCTAGTCTCATCAATCCGTGTTGCAGACATCGCAAATTTGTTTGCTTGAGTGACCATTTGTGGATATTCAATAGTGGATGTGCTGAAAAGATCGATATGAGGTCACAATAGCAGCACAAAAGAAGCATTCTTGGATTAGGTAGCCCTGCTGGACAGTGTTCTATGAAACAAAGCTTAATTTGTAAGAAGAGGCAAATCCTGGATACCTACCGGTGCATTACAATATACATAAATGAGACCCCAAGGTCTAAACCTTTCCAAGCTTCCCTATATACCATTTCCGGGTGGTTATTTTGAAATCTTGGAAAAGTATCAACCATTTGTTTCTTCTTCCATATTAAGCTTTGTCCAACTGAACACTTGTTGTGCCGTTTTGAGGAAAATCTAAATCTTTTATTTGAACTTTGGCCCATGTTTGACGATTACACATTGATTTTGGTCGGACAACATTTTTCCTCTAAAGTGCCCAGTCTTGGGGGACAACACCAAAATTTTTTAGCTGACTACATGGTCACTGTATTCAGTGCCCTCTTTTCATCATCAGAATTGTCTTTCCTGGCTGCTGGGCAGGTAAAGGCTCTGGGTCACTGATCATAAGCCCACCAAGGTCATTGGGGCCTTCAGCAAGGTTTTGACCTCACTGACACCTGTAAACTTTCTTCCAGCTTCTCCCATTAGGGTCGCCACAGCAGATCATCCACATGTTTGATTTGGCACATGTTTTTACGCTGGATGCCCTTCCTAACGCAACCCTCCCCATTTATCCGGGCTTGGGACCGGCACTAAGAGTGGCTGAGGTTGGTTCCCTAACCGGGGTTCGAACCCGGGCCGCAGCGGTGAGAGCGCCGCATCCTAACCACTAGACCACCAGGGACCCCTTCTAATATGTGACATTTACAGGGATGTTGTAGCTCAGTGGTTAAAGCTCTGGGTTACTGATCATAAGGTTTAAGGGCTGGTATTGCCAAGCTGCATCTTCTGGGGCCCTTGAGCAAGGCCCTTAACCCTCTGTGCTCCAAGGGTGCTATATCATGGTTAACCCTGCGCCCAGATTCCTTTGACTTCCTTGACAACTTCCGAATCAAAAGTACATCCTGCCTTTCCACCATCAAAGCTACTGCGAATAATTAAACAACAATATAAGGTAATGCAGCAGTGGCAATTAAACCCTGCAGACAAAGATAATTACAGGCCCCTGGTCTAAAATTCTAATTTAAAAGTATGTCTGAAGATATCCGGACATAAGATGGCTTCCTTCCAACTCAGTTAGGGTAGCTCCGACCTCTGAGTTACATTATCTTAAATCGCTTCAATAACACGAAAGCAGTGGAGCTTCGATTTCTTTGTAAATGCATGTCCGTCTATGACAATGTCACCAATCTTTGTCATTCCTGGTCCGGATGCTGAGGAAAGCAGTGTAGCAGTCCATTTACAGACTGATTTTGCTAGTGTGTGGACGAACCAAGGTCAGACTCTGGGTGACCGATCAATCATCCGGTTTCCCCAAAGCTGCAAACCACACAATATCACAGTTCTAATGTAAGCACCTGACCTACTCAACATAGGGTCAAAGCGTTTTGCTATTTAGCATACGCTTGTCAAATGAGCAGGAAAATGGTCATCTGTTCAAGTCGTAGGCTCTGCATTGCACTCTGTCACACGCTGTAGCTCGAAGCTCAAACTTTCGAAATTTAATATACTAAATATACAAACAGCGCACAGGATTTAGATGATAAACAGATTGTAGTTTAGATGGGATTAGATTCAACTCAGTAGCGGGCTGTGCATTTTACACCCATGCCTTCAGTGGTGTCTAAACCAATACATCTCTTAATCCTATCATTATGACAACATGGCTACAAAAAGCATTAATATTAGAGATAAACACAGTGTAACAGAGCGCTGCATCATAGACAGGAATCTCATACAATGACAATGAATGCTTATTAAAGAAAAAAAAAAAAAAAAACAATAAACACAATTCAACAAGTCTCCTTTCACTGTAGCCACAGCTGCACCACCCGCATACATCATCTCTAGTTAGAAAGATAGATAGAGAAAGAGTGGTAAAAAAGAAAGATACAAGAGGCCATCGCAAAGTAAAGGCCGACAATTTATCACGATGTCCAGCTTTTCTTGAAAAAGTCTGTCTAGTAAACTTACCTGCAAGTGTATCTACAACCGAATCAATTCCTTCTCCTCGGTCAACCATTGTGGAATGAAAGCAAAAAAAACAGCTATTAAATCCACACACATATATTTTGAGCTTTGCAGTTTGCCACGGTTGCGGGTTGCGAGCTCCGAATAGCGCCCTCTCTGACCCTTCAATCATATTGCATGAAAAAGCGGATCTGATTCTGTGCCAGCTACATCACCTTTAAACTTTCTTTCGGCTTCTCCCATTAGGGGGCGCCACAGCAGGCCATCCGCATATTTGATTTGGCACGTTTTTACGTTGGATGCCCTTCCTAACACAACCCTCCCCATTTATCCGGGCTTGGGACCGGCAATAAGGCTTGTGCAACCCTAATGGCTGGGGTCGGTTCCCTGCGGGGGGATCGAACCCGGCCCGCAGCGGTAAGAGCGCCGCATCCTAACCACTAGATCACCAGGGAACCCAGCTACATCGCCTTTGATTTGGCCAATTTGAAATCTGATTGATTAAAGGGACAGCCTTTAAGCGACATGGATTCAAAGCTCCAAGAGCCTGCAGTGTTCATCGTGACAGTGGCGACTCGATACGTACTGGAAACACTTTTTGTAGCGTTTTAAGTTATTTTAAGAGAATCAGTAGTAAAGAACTATTTCTGGTATGGATAAGGTAGCGTCAAACGGCACAGTATTATAAATACCTGAAACTGTCGTAAATTGTTTCAGCATGCGTCGACTTACGTACTGTTTAAAGTATTTGCGTACATACGCAGTACAAACGGCGTTCCAGTACTGATAAATACACGGCTGAAATGTGATTGGAGAGGAACTCAAACCTAAACTTGCACTCTGTGGCCCCGCCAATGGCATAGTGTAATCGAGAAATGAGGTACATATCGAGTGACCAACAGGTGGATTAAACAGAGATCGTTATAGAGTAAAATAGCGCAAGGAAGCAAGTAGAAAATGAGGTATAAGAAAATCTATAAAAAAAAAAAAGACCAGGATGGTTTCATAATATTTATACACTTTAACAACCGAGTTCCTAATCATGATTAAGTAATGATTTTAAAATATATAAACCTAATTCCCCAGAACAGTGTGTATATCCTTATTACAGGGTCTTTAAATGGTCAGAAAAAGGACAGATTTCTTGAATACCATAAAAGCATAGAGCTGCTTTACACAACATCCTGCCTTGTGATTAGTGTGTGTGTGTGTGTGTGTGTGTGTGTGTGTGTGTGTGTGTGTGTGTGTGTGTGTGTGTGTGTGCATCTGTTAACAAATTCATGATGGACCATTAACTTGGTTTCAAGGCTTTACTACTTCCTTTTAAGTTTATGTTATTGTTTTTTCCCCCCCAAGACATTCCTAAAGTCAGAAGCATCTTTTTTTTCCCCGATTTTTCAGAGGTACATTGAAATTCGGAGGGGATTTTAGGGTGGGGTTAAAGTTATTAACCTTGTCACGCACTGTTGAGGATTCATAAGACGAGGATGTGTTTTCTAGAGCAGAAAGAACATGCAGAAGGTGCTGATGATGATTTAAAAAAAAAAAAAAAAAAAACCATTTCACATGACCTGCTGTATTGTGTTTTCTTTCTGCGTATAGGTATATAGGGGAAAGGGGTCAATACAACACATTCGATATCTTTCAATATTTGGCTAAACGTTTGTCGAAGCCTGAGCATCCCACCCATATGTATAGAATCTATTTATATGTCTTTCGTATAACAATTTCACATTACTGGATCTGACAGGCATACAAGGAATCCAAATGCCCAGAGCCCTGCCCTTAACCCCACTCATCACCTATGGGATGAACTGGAACACGAATTGAACCCCAGACCTCCTGACATCACTAATGCTTTTCAGACTCATGCAACCACAATGTGAAAGTATAGATATAGATATTCTTCCTCCTTCAGCATTTGAAAGGCAAAAAACAGTACCATACAGTCAAGTAATATATATATATATATATATATATATATATATATATATATATATATATATATATATATATATGTGTGTGTGTGTGTGTGTGTGTGTGTGTGTGTGTGTGTGTGTGTGTGTGTGTGTGTGTACTCAGGATTTGGTTTTGTCTCAGTTTTGACCACATTTGGATTTGGTTGTGTCTCGGTTTTGACCACATTCGGGTTCCATCTTGTCTCGGTTTGACAACATCTGCATTTGGTTTTGTTCTGGTTTGACAACATTTGGACTTAGTTTTGTCTCATTTTTGACCACATTTGGACTTTAGAATTAAACCCCAGACCTCCTGATATCACAAATGCTCTTTAGACTCATACAACCACAATGTGAAGGTATAGATATAGATATTCTTCCTCCTGCACCATTAGAAAGGCAAAAAACAGAACCATACAATCAAGTACTGTAATATATATATATATATATATATATATATATATATATATATATATATATATATATATATATATATATATATATACTCAGGATTTGGTTTTGCTTCAGTTTTGACCACATTTGGATTTGGTTGTGTCTCGGTTTTGACCACATTCGGGTTCCATCTTGTCTCAGTTTGACAACATCTGCATTTGGTTTGGAAAGCATTTCACTGCATGTCGTACTTTGTATGTATGTGTATGTGATGAATAAAATTTGATTTGATTTGATTGGTTTTTTGTTCTGGTTTGACAACATTTAGACTTAGTTTTGTCTCATTTATGACCACATTTGAACCCAGTCTTGTCTCGATTTTGAACACATTCAGAATTTGTTTCATTTCATTTTTGACCACATTTGTTCTTTGGACCCCAGACCTCCTGATATTTACATTTACATTTGCGGCATTTAGCAGATATCACAAATGCTCTTTAGACTCATACAACCACAATGTGATGGTGTAGATATAGATATTCTTCCTCCTGCACCATCAGAAAGGCAAAAAAACAGTACCATACAATTAAGTACTGTGATTATTTATATATATATATATATATATATATATACATATATATATATATATATATATATATATATATATATATATATATATATATATATATATATATTTTAGAACAAATGTATTTATAAGCTTTTTCTGAAGTCGATCTTTCATTATTAGACATGTTAAGCTAGGGCACGCGTACGTGTTTTGCAGAATGAAATGGCTTCAGAATGTAATTAAACTCAGTTCTGCTTCATCTGGGTAATTACGCTTGTAAGTGGGGACACCAAGTGTCATGTCACGACAGAGTTGCAGAAAACGTGGCTTATTTGAGGCATGACAGCGAAGACAGGGAGAAGATTAAACTCACAGGGCAGTGTTCTTTTATATTTTAAGGAGTCCTATTGGTTTCTTGTTCTTTCTGAAAACACAACCAATCCATTAGTTACAAACATGGTTTAAATTAGAAGCAGAACCTACTTTGGGTCTATGTTTCTAACTTTTACATTGAAGAATATTTGCCTGTGTGTGTGGTTCAGGTGTGTTAGATTGATAATGTGTGTGTAGGGTTAAGACCGGTATTAAGAATGAAGTTGGTTATGAGACCGTTTTTTTAGTCCTGTTTTAGTTTTGACCACAGCTGGATTAGCCACGATTGGATTGACCACATTTGGATTTGGTTTTGACCACATTCGGGTTCCATCTTGTCTCGTTTTGACAACATTTGCATTTGTTTTTTTCTGGTTTGACAACATTCGGACTTGCTTTCGTTTAATTTTGACCACATTTGAACTCAGACTTGTCTTGGTTTTTAAACACATTCGGATTCGGTTTCGTCTTAGTTTCAACCACATACGGATTTGGTTTTGTTTCAGTTTTAAGCACTGTTGAATTACATTTTTGACCAAATTCTAATTCAATTATGTCTCGATTTTGACTACATTTTAAACTCTCGTCTTCATTTTAACCAAATTTAGACTCTGTATTGTCTTGGCATTTTTGAATTTTATTTTGTCTCAGTTTTGACCACATTTGTACATGGTCTTATCTCGGTTTTGACTACATTTGTACATGGTCTTATCTCGGTTTTGACTACATTTGTACATGGTCTTATCTCGGTTTTGACTACATTTGGATTCGGCATTGTCTCAGCCCCAGAGTAACAGGACATTTCAAGACAGGTCAAGACCACAACTATGGGGATATCGCAGGATTGCAGATGCATTGCCTGACTACTTCCAATCACATCATTAATGTGATTGGAAGTAAATCTTCATACTTCAAATGTAATCACTCATTTCTGTCATGACGGGCCACGGGATTGTGTCTCAAAAATGTCACCAGAATTTAGAAAAATGGTCCCAAAATTCTTTTATATTATATTACTATATTTATATTTCTTTTATATTTTAACACAGTGGTCCCCAACCATTTTTGCGTCACAGACCGGATTGATTTTGGACACGAATCGGCCTTTAAGGTGTAAATACAACAAAATAAAATGAAACGACCATAAAAACTTTATGAAAAAAATTTCATAAATATAATAAAAAACCTGAATCCACTGTGTTGTTGTTTGTTCATTTTGCTCACTTGGGGGTTTGAATTTAGTGGTAAAGTATTATGTGTTAGCGGCCGGAGCCCCTTTAATAAGGTAGCAGATGGAGGTAAGTCATGTGACCGATGCATCATGACGTGCATCAAGAGTGAGTCATAGACAGATGTGGCGGAGAAAATCCCGGGGATTTTCCAAAATAAAACAGAATCAGATCAGAATCAGATAATAAATAAAACAGAAATAATCTAAGTTATATATTCTTTCTGTGCGGGCCGGTACCAATTGACCCACGGATCGGTGCACCGATGAACTGGAATGCTGAAAGCACTCCAGGCCTCCTCAATTTACAGCACAAAATGTAGTGGAACATCTTCCCGAAAGAGTGGACAGCAAATAGGGGTTATGGAATGATCTTATGCTCAAGTGTCTGCAAGCTTGTCATTTAGTGCATTTACAGGTATGTAAAGCGTATTTATGGGAACATCATAGACGAGTTTAGAAAAGAAAAAAAAAATCTTCTAAAATAATCCATTGTGGGGTTTTTTTTTTTCTACAAACAGCTGACTTTCTTGCAGTCTGTTTTTTCTACAACATACCAATTACTCTCCGTTTGCCCGATACAGTTTGTCAGGCATTCTCTGAAAAACAGCATCCTGAAAAAACCCCTGACTGTATCTTCGTAGGCCCTTTTGTAATTTGTTACAGCTGGAATTGTTTTGAGCATCCCGAGATTGGCCTGCCAGCCCGGATTGAGCCAAGTCAGTGAAATGGGCTGCCGTTTGGCACCCGCAAAGAGTCCTGAATTATTAGGTGATGGCAACAAGCTACTTAAGAGAGTCTTGGATCGGCTAAAGCATACGAATAAAAAAAGGTTCTGCCAACCTCCGGCCAAGCAGACTGATCACATATGCGGATCCTGAATAGCATTTTAATCCGCATACAGATTAAGATAGGAATGTTCATTTCTTTTTCTTTTCACATTCTTCGCAGTCATTAAGTGCAAAAGTTTGTATCCCTATGGTTCCAGGAGGTGTTCTTCTGAATGTCAAATGTTTCTCCAAAGACTTTTCATGGATTTTTTTAATTCTGACGGTGTGGCACATTTTCACACCGATGTCCATTCAAAGAAAGGGAAGTTATAGAATAATATCTACATACACGACAAAAACCTAGCCGTAAGATCCGTATGTGCTTTTTGGACATCTCATTTCACATTTGGGCCCTGTTTGCTGCTAGAGAAATCTCTACTCTTTTGGGAAGATGTTCCACTAGATTTTAGAGACAGTATATATTATATATTATAAAGACAGTATGCTTAGCTACAGACAGGCGCTAAAAGCTGCTAGAGCTAAACACCTGAGCAAACTCATAGAAAATAACAAAAACAATCCCAGGTTCCTTTTCAGTACAGTCGCTAAATTAACAACAAATCAGGGATCTGAAAAATGTGTTCCATCACAGTTTAGTAGTGAAGACTTTATGAATTTCTTCACTGAAAAAATAGATAACATTCGAAAAACAATTGTGGCAGTTCAACCTCTGACAGCATCTCCTGACACAATCGTACTTACAACCCCACAACTACACTGTTTTACATGTATAGGACAGGAAGAGCTGTATGATGCTATTATGAAAGCTAAATCAACAACATGTCAGTTAGATCCAATTCCCACTAAACTACTGAAGGAAGTGTTATATACAGCTGGTGAGCCTCTTTTAAATATTATTAACTCCTCACTATCGTTAGGTCATGTCCCTAAATCCCTCAAGTTAGCAGTTATTAAGCCCCTCAAAAAAAAACCTAATCTGGATCCAAACACGCTATCGAATTACAGACCAATTTCAAATCTCCCATTTATGTCTAAGATTTTAGAAAAGATTGTCGCTGCCCAGTTATGTAACCACTTGCAGGAGAACAATATCTTTGAAGAGTTTCAGTCAGGTTTTAGGCCCCATCATAGCACAGAAACTGCTCTAGTTAAAATCACTAACGACCTGTTTTTAGCTTCAGACCAAGGCTACATCTCCCTATTAGTTTTACTAGATCTTAGTGCTGCGTTCGACACTATAGATCATGATCTTCTCCTCGATCGCTTACAGAATTACATCGGTATTCAGGGACAGGCATTAAGCTGGTTTAAATCCTACCTGTCCAATCGTTACCATTTCGTAGATTTAAATGGAGAGCTATCCAGGATAATGCTAGTAAATTATGGCGTGCCACAAGGGTCAGTTCTGGGACCCCTGCTTTTTACAATATACATGCTTCCATTAGGAAATATTATTAGAAGGCATGGAATTAGCTTCCATTGTTATGCTGATGATACCCAGCTATATATTTCATCCAAACCAGGCGATACAGCTCAATTAGCTCGCATAACTGAGTGTGTTGAAGAAATAAGAGATTGGATGACCCATAACTTTCTGCTATTAAATCCTGATAAAACGGAGATTTTGCTCATCGGCCCAAAAAATAGTACACAGAAGCTCCAGCATCTCAGCCTGCATTTAGACGGTTGTTCTGTAACTACTAGTTCAACGGTAAAAGACCTGGGAGTTATTTTAGACAGCAACTTATCTTTTAAAAATCACATCAATCAAGTTACAAAAACAGCCTTCTTTCACCTTAGAAATATTTCTAAGCTAAGAAATATGTTATCTATATCTGATGCAGAGAAGCTCGTCCATGCGTTTATGACCTCTAGAATAGACTACTGTAATGCATTACTAGGTGGATGTCCTGCATCATTAATAAACAAGCTTCAGTTAGTTCAGAATGCCGCAGCAAGAGTTCTTACTAGGTCAAGAAAATACGATCATATAACCCCAATCTTATCGTCCCTACATTGGCTTCCTATTAAGTTTCGAATAGACTACAAACTACTGCTACTCACTTATAAAGCACTAAATGGTTTGGCTCCCATGTATCTATCCAGTCTCTTAACACGCTACAATCCGTCACGCTCCCTGAGATCTCAAAACTCTGGGCTTCTAGTAGTTCCTAGAATAGCAAAGTCCACTAAAGGCGGTAGAGCATTTTCACATTTAGCTCCTAAACTCTGGAATAGTCTTCCTGACAGTGTTCGGGGTTCAGATACACTCTCCCAGTTTAAGTGTAGATTAAAAACATATCTTTTTAGCAAAGCCTACACATAACACACATCACGCACATCACATCACAACCTTGTGCTCCAGAACATCTGATCACATGCACATTATCAACTTGTGCTGTTAATATCATGAACAGCAGCTACGCTAATTCCTCTCCACTGCTTCTCTTTCTCTCCCCATCCCGAGGCTTCCTGAGGTTTGGCCAGCTCCAGTCACGTCCCACCTCGTGAAGATTATGGACCTATGGATGATCATGGAGAAGTAGATGCCGAGTGTTTAAAGGCCCTGGCATGGAGAAGCTGATGCTGGATCTATGATGATCACAAATTGTTCTGTATTGTTGAAAGATTTATGACCAAACTTTTGATGTCACCCATATGAGGATGGGTTCCCCTTTGAGTCTGGTTCCTCTCAAGGTTTCTTCCTCATATCATCTAAGGGAGTTTTTCCTTGCCACTGTCGCCACGGCTGCTCATCAGGGACAAACGCACACCATTCACCTTCACTGTTGTTTTCTGTAAAGCTGCTTTGAGACAATGTCTGTTGTGAAAAGCGCTATACAAATAAACTTGACTTGACTTGACTTGATTTTATAGTGTGCTTTTGGAGATTTGTGGTCTGATTACTGATGTAGGTGAGTTGAGGAGGCCTGGCGTTTCAACTCATCCCAAAGGTGTTCAGTAGGGTTTAAAGCTTTACAGCAGCTCAATTAAGATGATCTACTCCAACCAATGTAAAGCATATATTTATATCTTCACAGGAGCATTGTCTGGCTAGAGCATATTTGGGTTTTCCTTTTGAAGGGAAAAAAATGTGATTAAATTCAATTCATTTTATTTGTAGAGCCCTTTTGACAATTGGCATTGCCTCAATGCAGCTTTACATATATAATGCGGTAATGAAGAATAAGATTGCTCCTTAGAATTGTAAGTTTGTCCTTCAAGGGAAAACCTTCCTGAGATGGCATAAGGAAGAAAACTTGAAAGGAACCAGACTCGACCCGTCCTCATCTGGGTGGCATTTCCATATCCATTTATTCCAGTTAAATGATGTTGAGGTGAGCAACCCGCGAAAGTCCTGAGCCATTGTAGCAGATTGTTAAAAGTCCAAATCTGTCCTCAAAGCTCCTGTGATGCTCCTTAATTTCATCAATCACCAGGCCATGCAAAACCATCCCCAGCTGCTACTACATCCAAAGATTTCCAACTTTGTGGCGACAATTTATAGCAAAAAAATAAATAAATTCAAGTATTCCAGTACTTCCGTCCATAAAGTGTCCAAAAATGCATTCATCTAAAACATTTTTTACTTTTTTTTCATTAATTAGTATGGGATTGCCATTAAAGTCCTTGTCGTGAAATGAGAATTCGCTGCAAATACCGACCCGGTTCTACTTGACGGCGCATTTGTTTCAAATGGAAATGACTCTAATAACCCATTACGCTGCAGTGAACCTCCGACAAACCAAATGTGTCAGACAACACTATAAATTGGCATTGGTGGCATAATGTTGGGCTTGAAATGCATTATATATGCAAATCAAAAAGCTAATGAGTAGTCAATGACTAGGACAAATTGTGCATGGAAAGACTTGATTGTTAAAAGATGTTAATCGCCGAGAATAGCGCATTTAATTAACAGGCAGAGGTGCTTAATGCGCTATTAATGACTGGGCCGAAATTGTTCGAGACGTTACATGAACATAAAATTTAGCGTGTTTACAGGTAATCGATAGTATTTGTAAATGGAATTTGAACGCAAAATTTCATTGACACTACATTCACTATATGGACATTCTACATGTATGGTTTGCTGTATTAATAACCTCCACTCTTTTGGGTAGATGAACTAGATTTTGGAGTGTGGAGATATGTTCTCATTCAGCCACAAGGCTCGGATTCTTATGTAGGTGAGTTGAGGAGGTCTGGGGTGCGGTCACATTTTAATTCATCCCACGGGTGTTCTAAAAGGGTTCTTGAGGTTATATCTTAAAAGTAGGCCATTCAAGATCTTGAACTCCAACTAAAGAAAAAATAAATAAATAAAAAAAATGGCTGGAAATGTCAGGTGTCCCAATACTTTTGCTAAAATAGTATGGTTTCTATTGACTTCACATCACCATCCAATCCAAAAAAGCTTCTTAGACAAAAAAATTTATTAAACATGCTACTGTGATGAGCTGAACATGCCGGTGTTACGGCTCCAGTTGGTTGATGGTATCTCCTATTTTTGATTTTTTTTTTTACTTTCAAGGATAACGTTCCGAGGCGTTTTTATCTCTTGTCATTTCACCAGAGCTTTCCGTTGACGGTCCCTCGTGGTCACGCACTGTACGCCTGCGAGAAGATCGATACGCTCTCCTCATCCACTCGCAGCTCACGTGGAATTCAGACAGGTTTAAGAAGATAACGGCGTCGAAAAGTCACTTGAAGGTACTTAGAAACTTATTGCGTCAGGCGACGGCTTGCCAGTGAAGATTGAAACAGCTGTCTTCTCCTTTTTCTATTCGAGTGGTTTTGAAGTTTTGTAATCTGTATAGACCGAGGGCTGCTATGTCAGTGCTGGAATGCGGTATGATGGCGTATAGGGTTGTAGCGTCATATTAAATCAAAAACATTTTTGCGTAATATATTTTTTCAAAATTTAGTTGGAATGGAAAGAAATGTGTGGGTGGAACGGTGTTTTGGGATGGAATAGTGATCGGCAATTGGTCTTTGAGAAACAATGGTGCTCACTGATTAGTCATTTGGAACAGTGGTGATCAATGATTGGTCATTAAGAGCATTGGTGCTTATTGCGAGGTCATCTGTAAAACAATAGTGATCAGTGTGTGGTCAGTGGGAAGAAATCTTTTAGTGATTAGTTTTTGAGAACGAATATTGATCGGTGATTAGGTACTGGGGACAATGGTGATCAGCGATTGGTCATTTGGTGACATTGGTGATGAGGAAATGGTCAATAGATAAACCAGAGTTTTTAGTATATGACTATTGGTGACAAGGGTAATTAGTAAAAGGTCATTCGGGAAACAATGGTGATCCCTGATAAGATTTTGAGAAACAAAAAGTTATTATTCATTGGATATTGGGGACCATGTTGATCAGTGATTGGTGATTTGGAAACAATAATGTTCAGTGATTGGTTACTGGGAAACAATAGTGCGCAGTGACTGTTTACTTTAAAACAACAGGGTTCAGTAAATAGTTATCAGGGATAATAGTAATGAGTGACTGGTTATAGAGGGGCAATGGTGTTCAGTGATTGGTCTTTGAAACATAATAGTAATTGGGGACCATGGTGATCAGTGATTGGTTATTGGGAAACAATAGTGATTAGTCATCGGTCTTTGGGGACAATGGTTTTCAGTGATTGGTTATTGGGGACACTAGTATTTAGTGATTAGTTTTTACTAACAATAGGAGTTAGTCATTGGTAATCAAGGACCATGTTGATCAATGATTGGTAATTTGGAAACAATAATGTTCAGTGATTGGTTACTGGGAAACAGTGTTCAGTAAATAGTTATCAGGGACAATAGTAATCAGTGATTGGTTATAGGTAGCCAATGGTGTTCAGTGATTGGTTATTGGGAAACAATAGTGATTAGGCATTGGTCATTGGGGACAATGGTTATCAGTGATTGGTTATTGGGGCCACTAGTATTTACTGATTAGTTTTTATTAATAATAGGAATTAGTCATTGGAAATTGGGGACTTTATCAGTGATTGGTCATTGGGAATCAATAGTGTACATTGATTAGTCTTTGAGAAACAATAGTTGGTAGACACTGGTTATTGGGGACAATGATGATCAGTGATGGGTCATTGGGAAACAACAGTGTTAAGTGATTTGTCATTGGGAAACAACAGTGTGATTAGTGATTGGACACAATTATAATAAGCCTGATGGTGAGAACAAATCTGATCTAACAAAACTCATAAAATCGGCAGATACAAGCTGCAGTGCAATCCATAACAAGCTCACAGCTGTTTCCAACATCTGCTTTCCAGAGCCAGTAATTGGAAATTCTGAATTAATGCTGAATAATAAAAAAAAAAAAAAAAAGGAATATTGGCGTGAAATTTATTATTGAAAATCGTTGACAATTTATGCTGTGTCAATGATTGGAATTGTATGGAGACTTTTTATAGCTCCATGGGAGTTCTGTCTGCTGTGGTCTAACCAATAAATACCACCATTCAGAAAAGTATTATTTTTATTAAAACTTGGGCAGGACATCACCTAAAGGATAGGGTTATGAAAAGTCTAATAAGGATCAAATATTTTGATGTATTGTCTTGCATCATGACCGCAATCAAAGATAAGATCCATCATTGTGGTCAGTGTGTTTAGAACATGCCATAATCCAATAGGTGCACTCGGGTGTCAGGAATTTTCTTGCGTTACGATGTGCGGTTGCCAGATTGACAGTTCGAAATATTTATCTAAAATCGGTTTAGCGTGTACAGCAATTTTTGACCTTGAAGCATCTTGCATGGTTATAATGGTTGGTTATTACTTGGATCTTGGATTTTAGAGTTACAAGATGTATTTCTTGTAGACTCCAGTTATATAAACAATGAGACTCCAGAAAGCGAATCGTACATGATCACTTACTTGAACAACGAGGTCGACATCGAGCAGAACGGTCTGTCTGACTGAAGTCATTATATTCTCTCTCCTTTGCCAAAAAAAAAAAAAAGTAATGATTAATTATTGCTCTCATTGAGGTCCTTGACCTCCATCATGAGGCGCCACCCTCCTATGAGACGTCCGCAAATCTGTTTTTCCTCAGTAAATGAATTACAGATCCCACGATGTCGCTCAAGGAGGTTTCTCCCAGTCGGTCTTGCAGTTCGCCTATGGGTTTTATCTGTTAAATCTATCCTGGCCTTATGTTGAGAAACTTCCCCTCAAAAGCCCTCAAATTCAATTTACGCTAATCAATGCAAGCCCTTTTTTTTATGGCGTCAACACTTTTCTTTAGAAATCGCAAGAACGCTCATGTTCATGTTTTTTTTCAAGTGGCAGGCATGCTTTATTAAGAAACCCCTTCAAGTGCGGTGTATGAAATTATAGCCGAGTGTGTGCCAGGAGGACGGAGCTGCCACTTTTTTGGAAGTTTGAAACACTTGATTAAAATGTATGTGTGTGTTGGACTCCATTTTCAAAAGAATGCATCTCTAACAAAAGGGAAAATGCAATTTGCTTGCACAGACACAACACAGACCCTTTAGGCAGACTGGGAAACAAAGATTAGTGCTTGTTGCAAGCTTTTCTGGCCGTTTTCTTAAAAAAAAACACATTCTGGCCATTCTCTCAGACCTCTCATGTGCAGAGCAACAGGTCACGGAAGCTCGACTGTGTCAGAACGTCGTGGTCTCACCGTTGCGTCGCCATTCTTGGACGGCACCCGGCATCACCTGCTGTTTTCATTGAGGAGTGCTAATTAAATTTGGAATCCAATTACAGCAATGGTAATGAAATTTCCAAATGGGGAAACTCCTTAATCTGTTCATTGAGGTGTTTAATTACTGGTGGGCGTGCAAGCTGGAGATAGGCCATGCCACTGGATTTGAAGACGGGGCAAAAAAAAAAAGAAAAGTAAAGTGTTTCGAGAGTTAGCCTGGATGAGACATGGCATCGAATCTACACAAAGAGCTTCAACGGACCCTCGTATTGTGATGCGAGGCTAATCTGGGTGCAGAGAGAAATAGGGAAACAAGCGACTTGATTGAAAAGTGCCTGAGAATGAGGAAGGGGGGGGGGGGGGTTCGCTATGGAAACTGCAGACATTTCAGACCGCCTGGGATGGAGGATTGTTGTTTATGCTTGAATAAGCCCAGTCAAACATCATGTACGGTTTCTTTTTGGAGGAACATCACATGGGACGGATCTGTCAGAAGAAGGAAGAGCAGTCCCTCTCGGATTAACCTCGGAAAGCTTCAGCTGACTAGAATTCGTTTAAAACCTTTTTTTTTCTTGCACAAAGGCACAACTAAGGCTTAGATTAGACCGTCCTTCCCGAAGCAAAGTCCTGAGCCAGCCGAGGAAAGAGTCGGAATATCCATCCGGAATGCTTGCTGTTTATTGTTACGTATTCCAGCCTGACATTTTCACCATCGCTTCCGCTGCCTTCCATAAATAATACACGGAGGTCAATCGTCTCAAGAGGAATGTTTTTTCTCGTACTTTTTGACAGGAATGTTCTCCAGGAGATGTTTTGACACAGACCAGACTAGACGAGTGTATCAGAATAGAGCGAGGCTCTGCATTTCCACTTGGCTGCACTCCATGTAACGACAGCACGGCCCCACTTTATTTTAAGTACTCTTGCGTATATACTGTAGGTCTTTATTTAACTCGAAGTAGCAAAGAGGGAATGCATTGTTTCAAAAAAAATTAATGTCAGCCTGCGTACTAGAAAAAAAAAAAAAAAGAGCCAGACGTAACCCTTGAATGGTTTCCTATTGAGATATTCATCAGTAATTATTGACACAAAAACAGCTATAATGGAGTATCGTGGGGATGGGGCGGGGGGGCTTGTTTATGAATTATATATCAAATGAGTCCCAATAGTCTATTCCTTCAATTTCATAGTATTAAAAGGAGTGTCAGAGTTTCTATCCAATCAGATTTCAGCCATCACAGCACATGTTGCCAGGTTTAGCGGTATCTATCTGTTGTCAGGTTTTCAGAAAACAGCACTTTGGGCTTTAACCAATCCGATTGGTGGCACTAGGGCCATCTCGCAGGCGTCCATAAATTTTCAAGCCTTTTGATTCGATGATCAAAGAGCGCGCTGGTCAGAGCTCGCGAATCGAATCTCTAGAAAAAATTTATTCGTGTGGAATTTAATAGCTGTTTTTTTTAATAGCTTGCCTCTGACAAGAAATCGATAGATACGCTTACAAGGACATTTGCGAGGCGGACCTTTCGAGTAAAAACGAAAATTGTGAGGAAACCGTCCAAAAGCTTTTTCAGGAGCCACTTTTCTTTCCTGTAAAATTTGCACAAAAACACACAATCTGCCTTCGTTTTCGAATCGGCAGGAAAACCGTAACGCATGTCACAAAAAATGCACAAAAATGCACGGGGTCATTTGAAGAGGTTGATATCGGTGCTTCTGCTGGAGATGACGTATGCAGACGGTGCAGCTGTGGCTCCAGTGAAAGGAGACTTGTTGAATTGTGTTCATTGGGTTTCTTGCTTTAACCTGTCTGTGATGCAGCGCCATCTATAGCCGTTATCTATATTTCTATTGAGCATTCTATTCCAGGAGTTTTTCCCCGGACTTCTTGGAAAAGCATTTCACTGCATGTCGTACTCTGTATGTATGTGTTTGTGACAAATAACATTTTATTTGATTTTGATTTGAAAATGTTCCAACAAGGGTGTTAGTAAAATCAGGTACTGATGGAGGTGAGGAGGTCTGAGGTGCAGTCAACTCACCCCAATGGTGATCAATAGGGTTGGAGATCTATAGCAGGAGATCTTCCACTCCAGCCCACGTAAAGCATATCTTCATAGAGCTGGTTTTGTGCACAGGTGCATTGTCATGCTGGAACAGGTTTGGGTTTCGCAGTGGTACCATTCTGGAAAAGAAGCACAAATGGCTTGAAAAGTGCCATACTGATACTTTTGCACATCTATTGAGGTATTTTTGCCTTTAGACATTTTTTTTCTTTGGCTTTAGTATTTGTAATATAGGAAGATTCTGTAGTTCCTCCTCCACATTTTGCACCACGTTCTGCTTGGATCCGTTTTACTGTACAGCGTCTGCTCATTAAATCGACAGCATATACCGTACTGAATGTACATTCCACACGGGACCTGAATACATGAGGCATCCTGTTGAACTGAATCCCAATTACAGGACTGGTATGGATGCATCTTGAAAGTGAAGTGTAGTGTAAATCCGCGATTAAGTCTTCAACATCAGATTCAGGCCCTGAAGGAGTTCAAACTCAAAATATATCTGCAAAACGAATCTTACAGCCAAACCATGGCAGACATCCGAGTGTTGTTTTAATCCGTCTTTGAGAGGATCTTTTTTTTTTTTCTTTTTCCAAAGGACAACTAATTACGCAAACCATTCCGAAAAAAATACCTACATAACTACAAAAATATTTCATTTTCATTGATTTTAAAAACTTCAAATATCCGGTTATTACTTTTCAGTGGAACTGAATGTCTAGGTCACTGAATCCAACCGAGATCCTTCGACTTTCATGAGAAAACTCTAGAAATTGATGTGGAAGGATGTGTACGGATCTACCGGTGTGGCACGGGGTGGCAACTGCCACCCTAAGATTGAAAAAAAGCAATGTTAAAAATATAAAGAAAAATATACATTTAATCGGTTTCCTAGACAGATTTACAGCTTCAATGTAAAGACAAAAACTCATACTCGTAAATAACGGCAAGAAATCTCATCCTTCTATTAAAGCGTAGTCCGAACAAACGACTCTTATGAACTGATTTGTTTTAGTGAAATCAAACACATTAAATGCAACCAGCCCGATCACCGATCACAATCAAATTATTCTATTCCTTTCTAAATGTTCCGCTTGCTGTTGAACCGATGCTGAACTGTATGTTGGCGATCAGTAGATACACCAAACGACAATCAAAACAAGTTCAAAATAGAGCGTGAGCCGTGATTGGTGGCTTGCTGCGTGTTTGACAAGTTACGTTTTTGACCGACTCCGCAAAATGTAGTTGAGTAAAAAGTTACTTTGAAATGTAGTGACGTTAAAGTAAACGTCTCCCCAAATGGAAATACTTTAGTAAAGATACATGAAAAAGCTACTTAAGTACAGGAACCAATTGCATTTCCTCTGTTACAGTCCAACACTTAAACATACATATAAATACCACACAGAAATACACATTTATACACTATTTTTCGATTTCCTAAAGACCTGGAGTGTCCTGCACAAAACCCTGACCCCACATTGGGATGAACCTCAGTGCCTGATCTCGCTCTTGTACCTGAAGGATCACAAATCTCCACAGCTAGGCTTTAAAATCAAGTGAAATCTCATCCCAGAAGAATTGGACAAAAGTTTGTGGACACCTCAGCCATAAGATTTCTATGTAGTTTTTTGGACTAAATCTCGTTCCACATTCAGTGCCTATCTGTTGTTATAATATCTTTCAATATTATGGGAAGATGTTCCAGGAGATTTTATAGATTTGTGCTCATCCAGCTACAAAGGAGATTAGTAAAAGTCACCGTGAAGCTCCAACCTTGTGGAAACAATTTGGCCAAGAACCAGTTGGAAATGTGGAGATTTTGAAAAAGGAAAGTACGTTGGCCTCCTTTGTTGTTTCTGTATGTTCACTCTTTGTTTATTTTTGTTGTATTTCTACACACATTCTGCAGTTCCGTCCGTGTCCAGAGGGAGCAGGCTGCGGTCTCGAAATGGTCTTTAACAGCTCAGAAGTCTATGATGAGGCTTTGTGCTGAAGCCTGTGGGACACACGGGTTTAAGCAGATAAAGCTGTCCCATGTCCCCTCCAGGAAGAACAGATAGTCTTCATTGCTGCAGCTTATCCAATAAGTGCAATAGGAGGAGCTGGATTTGGTGAGCTGCAAGCGTGACATGTCTATACGACAGAAAACGCGGTCCTGCAGCGATAGCTCTGTGTGTAGAACTAATGGGTCAAGAGCGGAATGTGAAGTAAAAATGTGGTTTGCTCGAAGCATGTTCTCTCCAAAAAGTATGCACAGAGTCATTTAATTGAGGTCCAGAAATCAGTCTAACTATACTTATGACTAGGTGTAGATAGATACACACGAACACACACACACACAGTCTGTCTTTTATTTGCACACAGTGACCCATATAGATAAGCACACACACTGGGGTCCAGACAGACAGACAGACAGACAGACAGACAGACACCACATGCAGCATTGCCTGTATATTTGCATATTTTAAAATCTTTCAAAATGATTTATGCATCATAACAAACGATAGTATTTTTTTTTTTACACTTTTTTGTGATTTGACATTAATTAGCGCACTCCCTGCAGTACTGCCACGGTTCCCCTAGGGGTTGCGGACCCCTGGTTGAAGACCCATGCGCTATAGCAATTTGTAATTATGTAATTTATATACACAGACACACCAAAGTGTATTTCTGAACCATTCCAATACTCCAAATGGGCAAATGAATTACACCCGAATTCAATATGGCCACACTGGGACGCAGCACAAGGAATTTTCCTTCCCGCTGTCAGGCTTCTGTTATATTTTCTGCCATCTTTTTGGCATGTGACTTATAAGCTATATATTTCTTGCCTTCTGTGTCTCTTGCCTTGCTCCCATAGTTCATTATCATGGTTCTTTACACAGGTTTCATTTGTTTTGGTTTTTGTTGGTCCTCTTCACTATAAATTTTCCACGCCAGCATTCGCATCCACTACCTACTCGTGAATTATGGCCTTGTACAAGACACAGAGACTCGAAAATTGCAACTGAGGATGTATCGCTTTAGTGCATGTAGATATTCTTTGACTTTTATTGCTAAGAGAAATGGCGGTTCTCAGATAATGAGTTTAAAAATCTAAAATAATGGTTTTGTTTTTATTACAAGTTTGTAGTTAGATTTTAGAACATGGCAATAATTCTTGCAAAGTTTGCGGTTTTAATAAAAAATACACGTTGACACTTAACCTTAAGATGTGCATTTGCTTTTTGGGCATCCCATTCAAGATTTAGTCTCCATTCGATTTTTTATAAACTCCTCCAGTCTTATGGGAAGATGTTCCAGAAGATTTTGAGAAGAACTGTGCTTGATTAGATACAAGGGTGTAAGAAAAATCAGGTACTGATGTAGGTGAGGAGGCCTAGGGTGCACTTAGCGTTTCAGTTCATCCCAAAAGTGTTCAATAGCTTGTATTGCATCTACAGCAAAAGATCATGGAGCTGGTATTGTGCATGGGTATTGTCATGCTGGAACATGCAGGTTTTGGTCTTTTAGTTAGCGAATGGAAAATTGACCGTCTCTACCGCATCCAAAGACGTCCTATACAATTGTTTTGCCTCCGACTTTGTGGTAACAGTTTGGAGAAGAAACCACATATGGTGGGAAATGGCAGGTGTCCCAATACTTTTGCTCATATATCGAATATATACTATATTCAGGATTTATGTACTCGTTCTGCCAGTGTTTAGTTTCTACAAACAGACGCATCCAAAGACTAGATGTACAACTGTGTAGCTCGAAATTTGTGGGACAGACCACATAATGGTGGGAAAGGACAGGTGTCCAAATACTTTTGTCAATATCGTCTATCTTCAATCTACCTCATAGATTTTATCACCGCAATGTTCCAGATTTCAATTTCAGTGTGTGCAAGTTGGAACTGATGCACAGCTACGCTCACAATATGATTATAATAATAATTTTAATAATAATAATTTTATCTATTCAAAGTCAGCAGTAAAAGACGTCCGAAGTGGCGCAGCGACGTAATGAGCACGGATCCGGAAAGCCGAACGGGTCGTCCGACTCCCGAAAGAAATGACAATACGACGATATCAAATCGGTTTAACGCAAATAGTTGGTGCTTTTATTTTCCATTGTTACAAAGTAAAAAAATTTGTAAATTAAAAAAACAGGTTCAAACCATCGTAGTACAATAAATATGTTTGACGTGTCGATACGTGAGCCGGCGTGGCCCTCTGGGAATACACTCCTGGCTGATTAATTAGCATAAAAGGAATTGTTGCTGTGGCTATATCGAAACGACAGAATAGAATTTAGCGTATCATTAAATGAATATAAAAAAGTTTACCTGAAGCAAGAAAGGAACCTCTGTGTGAATCGCATCTGTCTAATTTTTCCTCGAGGCAGCAGAGCAAATGCTCATCTGGCTAATTGTTCATTTCCCTGCTTCTTTCTTTTTTCTTCTTTTAATTTTCTTCTTTTCCTAATTATAAAGAAGCATCGATTTAATTACTGTGATGATGTTACAGCAGAAACAATGCTAGGGAATGGTAGTCTAGCCTGCTAGCTTAATGTTGCTAGCCTGATCGTCTTTAACGGTTCATTTTTTAGCTAGCTTAGCTGTGTACTTGAGCTACACAGATCTCTGTAATGGCACTTGTTTGTTCTCATTTTGAACGCGTAGCATTTTTCATTCTGAAATATACAAAATAGAACAAAAGAAGAAATACATCTCAGCTGCTGAATATTTAATCTGAGACCTGATCTGATCAGAAATATCAAAGCTTTTAAAAGTGAGTGGTCTTTCAAAAAAGCCATTGGCTGATTGAGCTGAACTAGCTATGTAGCTTTGTGGTGCTACACCCTATACCTAATTCACAGGACAAAGTAAAATGTCTTTCTTTTCGATCGAAAGTACTTTCAAGACCAGTTTTGTCAATGGTGATGTCCCTATCAATATCAGCAGGGTCGGCATTAGAAGTGGCTTAGCCCACTCAAATTTCCATCTTGCCTACCCAATCAAAGTTTGATATAAAACAACATGGAAAATCTATGATAGATATCAAGATCCCTTCCCAAAGCCCCACCCCAGCAGCACAGAATAGTTTTTCACCATGCTAGCTTCTTTGAAAGTTTGTCTACTTTTCTCGGTTTGTGATTGCTGTGCAGCAGTTAATGAATTCTCCTTTAACCACCATTAAACTTCATTACACTTTATTCAATTGCTGTTACAACAACACTGCACTACTCCTCTGTCCTCAACAAATCCCCCCCAAAGCAGACCCCTCTCTTGGCTGTTTTAGCCTTAGTTCATGCGGTTAGTAGTTTAAATAACGGCATGCCATCCCAACCAATATAGCTAACGTTCACTTTTAGTTTGAATTGACTAATTTTGTTAGTATGTCTAATATGTATATATTTTCCGAATATTGTAATTAATTATAGGAAGAATGGGGTTCGGGGTTGGGGCCACTATCACTAACCTATGATCTGTTCCAGCCCACCCTACTATTATTGGCTAGAACGCTGAATAAGCAGTATATTCATATCATTATTCATATAAAATAGATTACAATAGACTGGAATTATTTATTTGAATATTATTTATAGTTATTTGTGAAGGAATAAGAGAATGCTGACAATTTCTTCTCCTCTGGAACCTATTTTTTCATTGACCGATGAACTCTCCATGTTTTACATCTACATTTCTGCCATTCGCAAGACATCGACTTGCAAGAAGTGCTTTGAAGCCTCCATCGGTGACTTTATTCTGAGCCTCGAAGCAGGTCTTTCTTGTACCCTGAGAGATGGTGGGGGCAGTCCAGCAGTGGTAGAGGATCAGAGGGAGCTGTGTGGTAGTGCAGTGTGGGGTAAGGGAAAGTGCAGTAAGGTAAAGGGGTCTTGATCCATTTATGGCTTTGTAGCAGGCATCAGAATTTGAAATCTGATACAGACAGCCAGTGGAGGTGGTGGGTAGCAGTGGGGTGGTGTGGAGGAAGATAAAGTTGTGTGGCCGAATTCTGGATTTCGAATGAAAAAATCCACACAGAGGATCCGGTTATTAAGGTGAACCCAAGATATATGATTTACTGACAGACTTGTTGGTACAGAAGAAGAAAGAGATCCTGGTCATGTTAAATAAATGTCTAGGTAGCATTGATATTCTAATACAACTCCAGTATCGAGATTTCAGGATCGATCCACCCATTTTTACTGCAATGGGCCTCTAGCTAACATATGCAAATGAGTATTTCTATAAGCTTTTGGCTAAGTTAGCTAACCAGATAGATTTACTCAGCATGTTTACTTCAGCAAAGCTTACTTAGTTAGTTAGCTAGCTATAAAAAAAAAGAACGGTTATTAGCAAGACTTTCACTCATGTCAGTGTGTTCTATACTTTTTCCACCACTAGTCCCACCGATTCTGTTGCTAATTCGTTTGTTTTGCATTGTTAGCGAGTTCTTGTGGAAACTTAACGCTGCAAAAACAAGTACATCAAGTTAGCAAGTACATCAATCTTGAATACAGTCAATCGGATCTTTTCTTTCCTAATATAAGATTGCAAAAGATTAGAACCGGTGTATACAGTATGGAATATATGAGTATGAGCAAAAGTGTCTTTTTCAAACTGTTACCGCAAAGTTGGAGTCAAACAATTGTATAGGACTTCTTTGGATGTAGTAGGATTGTCAATTTTCCATTCACTCGAACAGGAGATGAAACCTGTACAATGATAATGCCCCTGTAGACAAAGCCAGCTACATGAAGATATGCGTCACATGGGTTGGAGTGGAAGCTATCCTGCTATGGTGCTCTGACCTCAACCCTATTGGGATGAATTTGAACATGACTGCACTCACATGGCCTTCTCACCTTACCTACAGTACATGAGTTCTTGACTTTACTAATGCCCTTGTGCCTGAATGAGCACAAACCTCCACAAAATCTAGTGGAATATCTTCCCAGAAGAGTGGAGGTAATGTCATGTTATATGGTTATATATTTATATATCAGACCCCCAACCCACTTAACACCTGTCCAACCAAAAAGGAGTGAAAGGGGTTGATTAAGATCTTGGACTTCTGATCAAGGGGTCGTGGGTTCAAATCTTACCACCACGAAGCTGCCACTGCTGGGCCCGTGAGCAAGGCCCTTAACCCTTAACTGATCAGTTGTATGGATCTGGATGCTCTGGATACGAGCATCTGCGAAATGCCATAAAAAAAAATGCCCCAAAGTAATAAACCCTCTTCAGTCTTAATACCATAAACCAGTTTTGATCCATAAATCTATATGAAACGTCATAGCCTTGTTTGCTGTATTATTATTTTTTTTGGCTCATTTTCAAAATTTTCTGTGGACATGAACATGTTTTTGTATTGTGCTCTGCTGATTGAACACATTTTGCCATGTCCAAGAAGTAGGCTGAATGATCTGTTTCTTTTTTGTGTCAATTCTAAAAAAAAAAAAATTCTGGTCCCCCCACAAGCTGGCGTTTTTTTGTTTTTTTTGACCCTTCAGAAAAAAAACGTTATCTGATCCGATCTATCCGTCCTCCATGGGTGTAAACGTTTCTCCAGCCGTAAACTCTACTGCATCGCAGCATGCATCGATTCACTGCTGTTTATTTGCAGTTTTATTGACAGACCTACAGTGTTCATTTTCGTTTTTTGTTTCCTGTCCTCAGTTTTGCTATGTTGTTCTTCACCTCAGCGATGTTTCTCGGTTCGTGAGCCTGTGGTTTCTCCTGCTGCTGTTTTACAGTGTATTTTATAGCCTTTCTGTGCGGACGCCGAGACTGGGGTTACTGCTAGAACTAGCAATAATAAATGCAGCAGGGCCAGGTTTCAAACTAGCACTATTAGCATTAGTATTAATAGTACAGTCGCCCCCCTTCCGTCTATCATGGTAGTTACGTGCCAAAACCGACTGCGATAAATAGACGCCACAAAAAAAATTCTTATTTTTTATTGTTCAAGCCATAAGTCATCCTTCCACACTCTTTAAACACACACAGAACACATTTGCAAGAATAGAGCGAGAGGAATTCTGTCGAAATTCCTAGAAATATCATTTACAGTGAGTAGCCTATGCCGAGTTTCTCTGCTTGTTTATTGGTTGAAGTGTCCCATGACATCAAAAAGGGGCTGAGTTAAAGCTACAAGTCACTGCATTCTGTATTTTCATTGGGTAAAATCTGGTGACGTATGCTTTCAACTCCGCCTACGCTTTTTCTTCATTTTATAATTAATAATAATAATACTTATTTTAACATAAAACTATTTTGTATAAGTTAAATAAATCCCGAAACAAAATAGTTATGTGCCAAATTGATCGAGATTCGAACCGCGATAAATCGAGGGACGACTGTACTAATAGTATTAACATCGAAACAGAAGCCAGCATTTGATACAGTGTTTACCTGAATTGCGATTGAAACCGAGTGCGATACTTCTCTGGGATTCCCACATGGCAGTCTCAAGCGCCATGGTTTTCTCTACAGCTTTGTGTGGACAAACATTTGCCGGATGTCTCCTCAGTGAAAAGATCTCAGGTTTTCCGTGGTGGAAAAAAACGAGGCAACTCAATTCACGACACTGAAAAAAAAACAACAAAACCTGTCTACGATATGACAGGACGTTCCTCACCCACTTCCTTAAGCTAGCTTATTCATGACCACTTCATTACAAATTATTCCACTCACATTCAGCATATTTATGAGGGGTTTTTAGGTCTTTTGACACATATATTGGATTCATACTTTGAAAGGCTTCGAGATGATTTCGCAAATGACATCACTTCCTCTATGTACAGCATGCTTTTGCTCTTTTAGGTTCCCACCTGACGCCATGCTGGAGGGAACGTTCTACATTTTGCTTATATTGGTCAATATTTGAACGAAGGAAAAATTGGAATGACAAGAAAGTGCAGAAATGTTCGAGATGAATCTTTCTACTGAGTCACATTAAAGACTCGTTCAAAATGAACGAATCGTTCATGATCGACCCATAGCTGCTCGATATACTCCGATTAACTGCTTGCATTGACGTACAGTGACTAAGTATTTACCCCCTTGACTTTCCAAAAGCTGTCGAACTCCATTTAACCGTCTGATAACCATATGCAACCCTACAAAATGTAAAAAAAAAAAAAGATAGATGAATAACTAAGCTACTGTTCATTTTCCCAGCCATTTTTTTTTTGGTTTATATATCTTGCAGACGAGTATTGCATCAGAAAGAAAAAAAGATTTGCATCTTTCCTATGAAGCCTTTCCAGCTGCCACTCTGGTATATGCCATTATTCCTGCTGCCATTGCTGCTCTTTTATGCTGCCAATAAGCTGTGTAAAAGACAGCTTATGTCGCAGCACAATGTTCCGGATTTCAGAGCTCGTGTCTGGATCGCATGACGGTTCGGCGCCGTGGGATGGGAGCGGAATGATGGGAAAGAGAGTGATGAAACTTGTGTTGGATGGACGAGTGTGGGCTCATTACATAGCAACATGGCATTTCTCTACAATTCAACTAGAAAATGAATTCTTACTTTTCTTGTGTACCTACGTATGTATATGAGCAAAGGTATCGGGACGTCTGACTTTTCCAGCCATATATGGTCGTCCAATTTCCATAGGAAACTAGGAGAACCAAACCTGTTCCAATGGACAATGTATCTGTGCACAAAGCCAGATCAATGCAATTATGGTTTACATGGGTTGGATTGGAAGATCTTCTGCTGTAGAGCTCTGACCTCAACCTTCTATTGAACACCTTTTGGGGAAAAATTGACCGAACCCCCCGGCCTCCTCACCTCACCTTCGAAATCTAGTGGACCATCTTCCCATCCCTAAAATGTAGGTTATTACAACAGGAAATTGGAATAAAATGTTAAATGAGATGTTTAAAAAACACAAATCTAATGGTCAGGTGTCTACAAACATTTGTTAATATTGTGTTTTATTTGCATTACAAGCCATTAAAGGACTGTGGTGTGCCTCGGTCACATGTCTTACCTCCATCCGCTACCTTCTTAAAGGGGCTCCGGCTGTTAACACATAACACATTACCGCTAAATTCAAACCCCCAAGCGAGCAAAATGAACAAAAACAACACAGTAGATTCACGTTTCTTATTATATTTAGAAAACACTTTTTTTATGGTTGTATCATTTTATTTTGTTGTATTTATCTGCCACAACTTGTAGGCCGGTCCCTGAAAATATTGTCTGACATTAATCCGGTCCGTGGCGCGAAAACGTTTGGGGACCACTGGGCTTGATGACTGGAGACTTATTCTGGATGGAAGGAATACTAAACCAACATGGATACCATTCCATACTTCCTTCTAGACTGCGGCTCATTGGAATAGCCTTCCCAGTAAACGCACCTAAATCCTACTGAACTGCTCTGGGATGAAATGGATCGCAAGAAAGGAATCTAGTATAACCAGCAAAGAACACCTTTGGCACGTTTCGCAAGAGGCATGCCAATGTATTACGTCTGAAAGTTTTTGGAGAAACTAACTGTCGAGCTGCCGAGGGTGGGTTTTCGTGCTAAGGGAGCATATTTTCAGCATTTATATATTTGTCCATTCCATTTCCTAGTTTGTTGCATCGAAAACATAAGAAACACCCATGCATCTTTTAAAAAACATAAAAGACTAGGTGTTTCCAAACTTTTGACAGGTGCTGTGTGTAAATAATTGATGCAGTTCAGTGTTCCATTCGGCTGCACATCATACCGTTTTAAGAAGATAGCTTTCTGTAGTTACAGAGACACAGTTATTCCAGACACCATCTCAACAGAACCATGGGGTTACACTTATGCTCTCTCTGAGAACAGCTTTTTCATTCAACAAATGAATGTATTTACTTCAAAGTGGCGATAAAGGCACGGATCTCGATGCATAGCTGCTGATACGTTAAAGAAACATATAAAGCAGTTAAATACAACGCGATTCAATGCAATAAGATGCGCTGGAAAAAAAAAAGTATGCTATGCACTTTACTAAAGTGCCTTCTGACTTCTAACGTTCTTTTCCTGTTTTGTCTGTTCTGGAAGATGCAGCTCTACCTCTGCCATGTTAATCTGTATTCTATGTGACTCTCAGGACACGCCATGTCATATTCATGTGGCGGCAGTGGTGCTAAGAAACAGTTGAGGAGAAATCAACCTACGTAGATAATATTGGTCACTTTCGAAATAATACAGGTGCTCCCCACCTTACGAACAAATTCGTTAGCATGAATTTGTTCGTAAGTTGTTAGTGTTCATTATTGACTACGCATATCTCCTATATGTAAGCGCTATAAATACTATGAAACCTGCTTCATCTATTTCCTCTTTCTGCTTCTCCCATTAGGGGGCGCCACAGCGAGTATCCGTCTCTGTACCCCTCTGTCCTCTACATCTGCCTCTTTTAAACCAACTACCCGCATGTCTTCCCTCACCACATCCATAAACCTCCTCCTTGGTCTTCCTCTTTTCCTCCTTCCTGGTGGCTCCATCCTCAGCATTCTCCTACCGATAAACCCCATGTCCCTCCTCTGCACATGTCCAAACCATCTCAATCTCCCTCACCTTGTCTCCAAAACGTCCCACATGCGCTGTCCCTCTAATAAACTCATTTCTAATCCTGTCCATCCTCGTCACTCCCAACGAAAACCTCAACATCTTCAGCTCTGCTACCTCCAGCTCCACCTCCTGTCTTTTACTCAATGCCTCCAAACCATACAACATCTCAGGTCTCACTACAGTCCTATAAACTTTCCCTTACACTCTTGCAGATCAGATTTATCACAAGCTATTAATACTATCGAATAAATAATAAAATATACTAAAACAAATAGAAATATTAGAAAAAGTGTATTAAAAAAATGTATAAAAACAATTAATGATTAGCTAGCGGCAGCTCTCCTCAGTTTTTTTTTTTTTTACTAATTTCACTTTAAGGACAGGTTTATTCGTATCCGCGAAAGTCCTTAAAGTGGGGAGCGTTTGTAAAAGGATAGTGCATTTACTTATAAATCTATATTAATAATTGTTTTTTTTACCGATGCAAATATGTTAAAAATGCTGCATCGTGATACAAATGCCAACTTGTTTCCGACGCACAATTTTTTTAAATTCGATGAATCACATCGTTAACTTTTACGCCTATGCACCAATGCAATTTAGTGAATCTTACAAACCCTAATGTGGAGTCAATGTGGAATAAAAAGTCATAAGCAAAAGTTTTTGACAAAAAAAAAAGGTGTAAGAAGTGTCAAAGCTGTGAATTGAATGCAGGTCGTTTCAACAATCTGAATAGGCTGCTTGAAAAGGATATTTCTCCATTTGGAATTTTTTGACGTATCTTTTGAGCTCAAGTTGCCAGCAATTGCATAGATGTGTATAAAAAGTCACTCTGACATGATCTTTCAACACCTACTGCAAGAAGTGAATACATATCACAAATAAAATTGCGCCAGCTTTGTTTTTGCATTCCTTATTTTTTTAAAAAGAAGCAGTAGCTGGAATTAAAATGATCATTTAACTGTCTTTATGAGCGTCTGATGTGATGTGGGAAATGAAATACTGGGAAAATTCCGAAAGCAAATCAATGAATGGTGCACGAAATAAAGAGGGATTTGTGAATTACTCGTTTATCTTTTCACGCAACAATGGAAACCGCTTTTTCCTGCTTTAAAAGAAAAAAAAGAAAAAAAGAAACAAAAATAGCCAGATATCCTAATTAGAGGCGAAGTGGAGGGTAAATTTGGTGTTTACACAATATAATCACTAAATCAATTCGAATCTATTGAGTATTCAACAATACAAACTGTCAGGAAGCAGCGTTGCAGAAATCCCAATGCAGATTAGATCTCTAATGAGTAAGCCACAGGCGACAGGGACAAGCCAAAGATTCCCTGATGTGACATGAAACAGATTCCTTGAAAAGAGTAAATCGGATAAAAAAAAAAAAAGTAAATCTCTTCCACAGTAACAATATACATCATTATGGTGTGCAGGTGAAGACGAATGAAGACAAAAAGCACCAAAAAGGATGTTTAATATAAGCAAAATGCAATTCCTGGACTGTGCATAGAGGCTTTATAATTACAGCTGCCGTTTTTTTATATACAGCAGATTTACTGGTTCAGTAAATCAGTCCAGGATGGACAAATTCCCAGCCAGGTATCCGACCCAACCGAGTGTTTGCAAGAGATAAGTCTTTACTTATGGAGATTTGGGCTCATTCAACAACAAGAGTGTTAGCAAAGCCAAGTACCGATGTAGGTGAGGGGTACAGTCGGTGTTCCAATGCATTCCAAAGAATTCAGAAGGTTGGAAATCAGAGCTCTATGGTAAAAGATCTTTCGCTCCATGTACGAGCTGGTATCAAAAAGACAGCAAGTTAAAACCAAGAGCAAACCGCTTGAAACTGAGCAAATCTGCCGCAGAGATGTTTGACGTGACATACATTTGACACGCGGCGACGCTGCAACGGGTCGCTCGAAGGTCACCGTTTGGACAGAAAGGTGCTTGATACGCGTCGAGAAGACGACTTCCAGGACACCTTCCAAGAGTGGCAGGAACGCTGGGGGCGCTGTATTGCTGTGCAAGGGGGCTATTTTGAAGGTGATGGTGTGTAAACGTAGATCAATCAAGTACTTTCTTGAACACAGAGCCAGTCCCAAAACTTTTTGATACCACATAGTATATAAAGCATATCTTCATGGAGCTGGTTTTGTGGACAGGGTTATTGTTGTGATGGACAATGGTGTTTGGGTCTCCTAGTTGGAGAGGCACTTCTTAACGCTCATCCATTTTTTTTAGCTTTCAAGCTTTTACCTTTGCTATTTTTTGGTTTGTGCAGCTCATTCAGTAAATTCATTTGATGGCCCATATAGAGCTTTCACCAAGAGTCCAGCCATGCAATACACTAATATTTAATAAGGCAGATCTATAAGATATCCAGCATGCCTAATGAAACCTTTGGGAGAGCCTTAAATGCTCTTCATTAAGAGCTCCCATACTGGGTGAAGACTCTGAGCCCCCTGAGGCGTAATCTTAACCCCATACTAACCTCCCTCATTAGCCTCATACCAGTGGTGTAAGTATTTGGGTAAATGTACTTCGTTACACTATTTAACGTAAGTCACTTTTTCAGCTACTTTTTACTGTAATGTTAGTGAGTATCACACATAGCAGCAATGTCATGGCAGATGTCATTAAGGCTCAAACTTCCCGACCCACATTGTACACTCTACACACACATACACTATATTGCCAAAAGTATTAGGTCAGCCGGTCATAACTTTGAGCATTGCATTCCACATTTAGTCCCAATTTTCTCTTCCAATTCCCTCCAATCTTCTGGGGAAGATGTTCCACTAGATTTTGGAGTGTGTTATGGATATTTGTGTTCATCAGCCACAAGTGTATTATAAAAGGCAGGTACTGATGTAGGTAAGGAGACCTGTCATGCAGTCAGCATTCACATTCATCCCAAAGGTGTTCAGTAGGGATGAGATCAGAGCTCTATAGCAGCAAGATCTTCCTCTCCAAAGCATGTAAACCAGTGCTTCAAGGAGCTCACTTTGTGCACAGGGGAATCACCATGCTGGAACAAGTTCGAGTTTCCAAGTTCAAGTTTTATTATAGCGCCATCTAAAGACGTCCCATACATTTGAGTGCCTTCAGGTTTGTGGGAACAGTTTGCAAAAGAACCAAATACAGCAGGAAAGTTTGAAGCGCTGTTTTTGTCAGCCATGTTGGGTGGCTGTGGTGCTTGGTGGGAAAAGGAGTCTTTAGCTGACTATGACCCGACCTTAATACATTGAACGCTTGCTAGTAAGCCCAACTTTTTATTCAAAATGCCACAGATCACAGAATCTAACAGATCCAAAACAAAGCATACTTTTGTATCAGCAAAGCCTGTCAACAATGAAGCTGGGCGTTGCGCAGTGTTGTCTGTTCGTTGACACTATTTTAAATGATTCTATAATTGAGCCATGTGATGTCTGTTATACCCTATTGCAATGATGATTATCACACCATGGCACAGTGGTCAAGCCAACAGGTCCTAGTGCCAAGTGTACCAGCTTTAAAGGGATATACTCTCAGAAGGCACGTCCAAAAGGCCCAAATAGGCCTCCATATAGAACAGATCAAATCGATGAATTACACTTGGGTTAAAAGTATTGCAGTTCAAGGAAAGTATGAAAAACCGAGAAGGAAGAATATTTATCACAGCTCTGTCATCTCTTTGCTGTCATCGACAGAGATTTGGATCGACAGGACGCCCTTGGAAGTTGAGAGGATTTTGGAGAGCGTTCCATATGTGGTTCTCTCTCTAGTTCTCACTAATTAATATTTGAGGTTCAAGTCACATATTACTGATTACCTAACAAACGAACAGCTTCTGGTAGTAGATGAAATTTGGAGAGCGGTCAGGATGCGGTTTTCTAATCGGTTCATTAATTACGATGAATGATATCCTGGAGAAGTAATTAAACAAGTAGGGTCCACAACAAAGTACAGTAGAAACACTTGTTATACAGAGGACCACATATGAGGAGTGGAGAGGAATGAGATAACCATTTGAGGAAGATCCAAATCGTTGCTTTTGCCTCAAAATCCATTCTGCTTTCTTTCTTTTTCTATCAAGTTATGATTGTTTCTGATATGCCAATGATCCTGGCCCATGCATTATGGTTCGGCTTTATCCATCCTGATGAACTACTTCAATTGGAAACAATTATTTCGAGATGGTATTAAAATGTTTCGTGCATTACCATGTTTGCGATTTCTTTAAGGACAGTCAGTCAGAACAAAGAGCAAATGTGAAATTGTGAATAAAACTGGGCGAATCTTCCACAGAGACTTTGACATGGCGTACGCTTGACATACGGCGCCGCTGCAACGAGTCGAACGAGGTGTTTTGAGCACAAGGACATGTCCGGAAGACGACGAGAGACCAGGAAGACTTTCAACGAGCTCGACCCCCCCCAAAATGTCGTAACCATTCAGCAACTTGTGCATAACGATCGGCGGAGGACGATTCACGTAATCTCACTTCCGCACCCACCCTACTCCCCAGATTTAGCTCTTGTGTACTTCGCATTTTTTCCGAAGATGAAGATTCAGCTCATTGCGCAGATCCGGCGCGAATTGTTAAAAAGGTGCTTGACTAGCTGAAAAAAAAAGGAAGACTTTATGGACAAGTGGCAGGAATGCTGTATTACTGTCCCTGGGGTACATCTATACGTTCACAGTACTATTTGGAACGTGAAGCGGTATTAATATGACACAGGACAGGTTTTGATACAGGACAAGTGAAGATAAAGGGGCTACCTTGACACTCTTGCGTAAATCGGAGTTTCGCGGTTTTAAAAGACAACACTCAAAGAGACGAGGATATTCTATAATTCACGGAAAATACACTTGAAAGAGGATTTATTTGAGTGCTGTTCTCAGTCTGCTCTCTCAATACATGGCTTTATCTCGATTCTTTAAAGGGTTGCACGGAAGAGCTGCTCCTGAAAGCATCCACCGCATGCATGTGGTATTTTCTTTGCTGATTTTTTTGCAAAAGAGGAATCAAAAAAATTGTACCAACACCTTGCCTAGATTATTAAGTGCTAAAAAACAAACAAAAAAAATCACTTGTATTCAGTGCCTGAGAGAATGTTGATGAACAATGAATTATGTAACCCACTGCTCAAGATGTGGTTCGTATAGCCAAGTGCATGACAACCCGTTATGAATCATGGCCTGTAATTCAGAGCCCAATCTTTGCTAACGAAATGACAAACAACGTAGCATGACGATTACAAAATGTACCTGACCATAAAATTTTTGCTTTTTTTTTTTTACTGAATCCCAGTCCAAATTTACTCCACATTGGATATTATAATAGCCTCCACTCTTGGGAAGATGTTCCACTTTCTTTTCAAGATTTAGGGATTTCAAGGTAAGGAGGCCTGGGCTGTCGTTCCAATTTATCCCAATGGTGGTCAGTAGGGTTGAGATCTAAGCTCTATTGCAGGAGATCTTCCACTCCAACCCTTGAAAACAATATCTTCTGCAGTTCAAGTGAAAGGAGAATGTAATACTAGCGCTTTCAAAGACATCCAATAAAATTGGGTGCCTCCAAAATTGTGATAACAGTTTGCAAAAGAAGCACATATGGCTGGAAAAATCCAGTGTCCGAATGCAAAAATTGCCCGGTGTCAGCTTCAGGAGCAAAGTTATCGCTGACCTGTGCTGTGCAACCTTTGAAAAGAAAAGCACATTTTCATTTTCCATTCCATTAGAATTTTTAGATAAGGTGACCAAAAATTTTGCATTTTTTCACACATCTACATTTTGCTTTACTGTCCTTAAAATCGCCCAAGGTTTGCACTTAGAACTCTACTTCTAGGCAAAAGACTAAAAATGACAATGTTCAAAGTTTTTATATGGTCTTAACAATGGCCTCGCCCACACTAATACGTTTACATTCGAAAACAATATATTTCTCTCACTTTTGCCCTTCCGTCCACACTGAGACGGCACTGTCGGTCAACGAAAACGTAGCTTTCATGATGATACTCTCCGAAATGGACACGTTTAAAAACGTAGTTTTTTTAGCGACGAATTTTTTTGACGTTGCCACGATGTTTTAAAAGAGCCGGAAAGTAAAACAAACGGCAGGTGGAAATGTTTAAGAGCAGGTTTAAAAACATGTTTAAGAGCAGGTTTAAAAACACCTAAAAATTTCCTCCGTGAATCAGTCGATCAGCAAACTGCGTAAACTGGGAACCTGAAACCAGAACGACTTCGAAAACCAGAGAACAAAGTCGAATGAACGTATTCTTTCACAGTAGGAATAATTCAGTCCTTTTTTTAAAACTGTGGCTGGGATGAGGGTGTAATTGGAAACATGTGACATGACTAATCAGGTTTGACGACCTCAATGTGAGTTTTTTTTGTACGTAAACTATTGAATGTATTTAATCGCCTTTTTTAATCATCTGTGAACTTAATTTCCATTTAGTGTGGGTGTGTAGTTTAAAAAAAAAGTTGTTATACCTATAACAGTTGAAAGGCTGTTTAATTTGGTGGATAGGCAGGAGAAAAGTGGAGTACCAGGAGCTTATTTGAAGTGCCAGTAGCACTTAACAGTAAGTACCTACACACCTGATTTAAATAGAAACAAAATCTATGAAGGTTTAACGAAGGCTGAGAGAGGACAGTTGAATTTTGTTAATTGTACATGACTGTATGGGACATTTTGGGATTTTCTTAGTATTACAATTTTCCTTCACTTGACCTAAGAGGCTTGAAACTGTTCCAGCATGACAGTTACCCTGTTCACAAAGCCAGCTCAAGGAACATATGTTTTGCATGGTTTGGAGTGGAAGATCTTGAGTGGCCTTGTGGTTCAATGAGCTCATATACCCCCCCCCCCCCCCCCCCCCAAGCGCACTCGGAAATCTAGTGGAACATCATCCCAGAAGTGTGGAGGTTAATATGACCACATATGGGGACTATATGTGGATGTGAGATGTTCACAAAAAAGCACATGCAAATCTTACGTGTCGACAACTTCCTGTGTTGCGTTTTTAAAACTAGAGGCGGCGTAGTGGTCCAGCATTACTTGCACATCTACCTTTATTTCCAACAGCTCTATATTGTTTCATAAGTGCCACAGTAGATCAGTGTACTCAATTTTAGAATGGTTTGGGATTATAGATTAGAATCATATGCTATATCTGATACTGCATGTTTCTGATAAGTCTGTTGTTTGGGGAAGGAGCGATTATTCACATTAGGAGAAATGAAAAAGTCTCAAAGTTTGATGATGCAGTCGAAGTTCAAATTCAATGAGTCCAAGCAGTCAATTCAGGTTCAATGACTATTCTCATATGTAGTATCAGGTTTGCTGAAAATAAGTGCAAGTTCAGGCTTACATTTACAGTATTTGGCAGACGCCCTTATCCAGAGTGACTTACAGCTAAACGGTTGAGGGTTAAGGGCCTTGCTCAATGGCCCAGAAATGCCAGTTTGGTGGTGCTGGGATTTGAACTTGTGACCTTCTGAGCCAGACTCTACTGCCTTAACAACTAAGCTACCAGCACCCCGGCGCCCCCGGCATCGGCATTTATTAAAGTAAAAAACAAACAGGAAAAGTAAACCATACAGGCAAGGCAACACTCAAATGATAAACAGGCAAAATGTTGGGTATTTGGCAAAGTCATAAATTTCAGTAAACAAATGAGTAGTCTGGTTAATCTATGTAAACACACCTGGCTTGAGTGAAATGCACTAAAAACTGCATAAACACATTTTTTGAGAAACTTTGCCCACACGCCCCTCACACCATATTAATTGTAACTTTTATTATACCATTTAACATGTTTAAGATATGATAATAAGCAGATCTTTACCTCAGAACTTACCTCAAAGTATTTTTCAATTTAGACCAAAAAGCTCTCGAATTTATCTGGTCTTGACATGACATAATAACAAAACCAGCCATATTTGCCTTCATTGCAAAAAGCTCCTTCAGGTCTAGCCAAAGATGTTGAAGTGTTCCTCCACACTTACTCCCTTCTCCATGATTAAACTAAACTGGCACCAGGTGTCTTGAAGTCTGTCTGATGGATTGGTGAACGCCACCAAAAACAGAACATCTGAAATAGGACAGCTTTGGGATTATTGGAAAGGAAAAATGGGTAGTGTGCACCATGAGAATTGGAACTTGGCCAGAATAAACTACAAGGAACAGAATTTGTACATCACCAAGAGGGAAAATGGTTTTAGCTACACATTATGAAGGGAACATGGCTTGTGTAGACATCAGGAAAAGAACCTGTGAGGAACAGTGAGGAGTATCAGGAAGAGAAAAGGGGTAATGAGTTCCACCATGGTTTAGGATCAGTATACAGGACCAGAAAAGAGAACCAAGCTGGTAATCAGTACCAGAAAGGGAAAGGGGCCTGTGGGCAGCATTAGCAAAGGGCGGAAAAAAGAGTATAATGCTGGGTCGTGAATCCCAAACTTTAGTTACAGATTCAACACCTGAGCTAGACCTGGAGCTAATATACTCGTTTCCCTTTTCCCGGCTTGACATTTTTTGGAAATCAACGTGACTTGGGCTGACACATGGGAGAAAACAAAAGTCAAGAATTAGCACATAAGCTGACTCAGGCCTTGAAAATTACTTGAGGTAAGTTGAAGTGATTGAAGGTGATTTGAAAGGCTCCCTGGGGTTAGGCATGGCAGAAATGAGAATTTTTTTTAGGCCAACAGTGGGGGGATAAAAAAGAACCATACCACCTATCTTGTTCTTTACTCGGTGGTGTATACCAGGACTGTGCAAAGGGCGGTGGTCCAGTGGCTAGAGGTGCTTCACATCGGCTGAGGTGCCCCCCCCTAACCAACTGCCCCCTAGCCCACCAGCTCAAAGCGTTCTGTTACCAAGTCCCTAAAAATCCACGGACTTTGCCTATCCGCTCTGTGTTTTCCCGCCTGCTCAGACTCACTCACAGTCTGTGTGGCCGCCCTCTGCAGAGTGGAGGCGGAAGATCTTTATTAACAGATAGATGTTATTATAATAAATAGCACCAAATTTGCTATTGTTAGCACACTGTGTAGACAGAAAATACAAAAATATAATGCCTTGACAACAAAGAAGACAGAGACAGACATATTGCAAACATGGATTCAAAGCTCCGGCATGTACATCATCATAGAATATTTAGCATTTTGTCCCACTTTACTTCTTGTAATTAAATATATTTTTGATTATATTCACTTAGTTGATACTGGTAATTTGTAACATCATATTCCTAATATTTTATTAAAACCATATTAATAGTAGGCCTATAAATAGTTAAATAATGTTATATAAATTTTCTAAATGACTTGTTTATTAGTGTATAATACGGTACCAAATAGATATATAAAATATATTATATATAAATTATGTATATTTGTAACAACTGGATAATTTGTATTACAAGCACCCACCCCTTAGTGACCCTTTGATTTTGGTTTGGGCCACTGCCCCGTAAAATGTCTATGCATGACCCTGGTTAAAAAAAACAACCATAAACCCTAAATAAGTGCATAGACACTATTTCTAAGCTCACTAATCACTAATATTCTTAGTAGTGGCAGGGATAGTGATAGATAATGTTGGGTGAGTACTCAGTCAGCGCTAGTGTTCTTCAAATGAGAAATTCGACCCTGAATTGACAGAGCAGCCAGAGGTGACCCGGATATGTTGTTTATTTTAGCTTGCAAAGGAGCTGCTGTGCTCCAGAAATATAATGATTAACAGTGGATGTAGTTCAGAAAAGCCTTTACATTTTTTTCATGTATATATGTTTTTGGATCGATATCAATTTGTTCTTCAAATTTTGACAGATTTTTTCAGAGCGTATTTCTTGCACTTATTTTAATGCTGTCTTTCTTACGAATAAATAAAACGGTTTTGAGTGTACCTTTTCACCGTCTTGTAAAGATCAAGTTGCACTGATTCAAGAAATGGGGATTCAGGAAATGCAGTAAAATGTGTGAAAAGGATCAAACTGAAAAAAAAACCAAATTTGGTGGTTTGGACTCTGGATTAAAAAGTCACAAGTTCAAATCCAGGCACAATCAAGATGCAACTGCTGGGCCCTTGAGCAAGGCCCTAAACTGCTCAGTTGGATAAGGGGTTCCTAATAAGGGTGTCTGAATGTGAAAGTACATTATACCTGTTTTATGTACTTTACAACACAATGAAATTCTTTCTTTATGTAGATGTTAGAAAGCTGGAATCGGAGTACATAGTAAGCCATGATACAGCACCCTTGGAGCACAGGGCCTTGATTAAGGGCCCGAGTTTGGGCTTGGCGATAATGGGGCTTGAACCCGCGACCACTAGCTAGGAGACAGGGCAGCAATAGTCAATAGGAACAATTTATATATTCTGTGCTACAGCTGTTCTACCAGAGCCAAATTTGCAGAGTTGTCAAGCTTTGTGTTTACCACTTAATGTACATCCCTATCCTCACCTTCGGTTATGGGTAATAGAAGAATTGAGGTCTCTTTGCAAGGTTCCTGAGCTTATTTTCTCTAAAACAGAGCTTGACAATCAAGGAGAGCCTCAGAGTCAAACAACTGCTTATCCAATTGGAGGTGGTTGGAGCAAGATGGCCTCAGGCCAGATCTTAATATAGCCTCTGGAGGCACATCCACTAGATGGAGACCTTAGGGCAGACCTAGGACCTAGTAAACAGATTATATCTCCCAGCTGGTTTCGGAAACATTAGGAGATACCCAGGGAGCTTAAATCTGTGGAAGTCCTGGGCCAGGGCTGATCTTCTCAAACCTGCTGTCACCAAAAGAAAAATGAAATAAATGATTAATTAAGGAAGTAATGCCTTGACATTGAATGTACTGCTCAAATACATGAATGTATTTTTTCCCACATGATATTTAAATATTCCAGAAAATATATTGCTGCATGTTTGACCTTCAGAGCCCAAACTTTTATCAAGCCACCAAGAAATTATTTTCTAATATGAATCCCGAAATAGTGTAGTCTGAAACTACTTCATTCCACATTTAGTCCCAATTTGCTCATATAATTCCTTCCACTCTTCTAGAAAGCTGTTCCACTAGATTTTGGAGTGTGCTTATGGATATTTGTGTTCATCAGCCATCAAGGTCTTAGGAAAGGCAGGTACTGATGTAGGTGAGGAGACCTGGGGTGCAGTCAGCGTTCCAATTCATCCCAATGGTGTTCAGTAGGGATGTGATCAGAGCTCTATATCGGGCCACTCAAGATCTTTCTCTCCAAAGCATGTAAACCAGAGCTTTAAGGAGCTCACTTTGTGCACAGGGGCATCGCCATGCTGGAACAACAAAGAAGGAGTGGCACAATGGTTAAAATGTTGGCCTTCTGAGCAGAAGGTTGTGAGTTCAAGTCCCATCACCACAAAGGTCCTACAATAAGATTCACTCTTCTGAGAAGCTGTTCACCATATTTAGTTTGTGTTGCTGAGGGGATTTTGGTTCATTTAGCTGCAAGATCAGTAGATAAGAATGTTTGGTAGACAGGTCTTTGGTACAATCTGTGTTCCAGTTCATCCCAAAAGTGTTCAGTAGGATTAAGAACAAAGCTTGGTGCAGGTGAGTTCCCCCACTCCAATCTTAATACACCATGTCTTCTTAGAGATTCATGTCTTCAAGTCATGCTGCAACAGGAGGCTTTTCAACTTTGCGGCAACAGTTTGTGGAAGAACCACATATTGGTTTGATGGTCAGAAAATATTGCAGCAATTCAATATCAGTTCATACAAGAAAATTTGACGTTTTAGGAGTTGTTGTGGAATGGTCTCCTCACGATGGCAGCTCTAACAGCCTCAATATTCCCTGGTGTCTTGCCCATTCGAACGCCCCCTGGGGACGTCTTTTTTAAGGCTAAAGCAGGGTTCTTCGAATTAAGCAGATCGCACACAATTGTGAACCCCGGGGTCGCCAACTTCGAATTCCCAAGTTCCTTTTTTTCTACGCCACCCTGTACAACACCACTATCTTCTTTAAAATAGTCCCTTTGCACAGCAATACAGCACTCCCAGTGTTCCTGCCACTTCTGGAATGTGTCCTGGAAGTCTTCTTTTCAAATCGTGTCTAGCACCTTCTGCGATTTGCGCTGGATCTCGGCAATGGTGTCAAAATGGTGACCATTATCCCCAGTATCCCCAAGCTGACACTTTTGGGACCTTAAGCAAGGCCCTTTACCCCCTGTACCACAGCTTCTGAGCCAGCTTAGATATACAAAGAAAAGATTTTCAGCGTGCGACAAAAATTAAGGGCTCCTCTAAAAAGAGGGCGAAGTCCACAGGAGCCAAAACTGGGGAGTAAGATGGGTGTGGAAGTGAGATCATGTGGATTATTCTTTAACAATCATCATGCAAGAGTGGCCTAACCTCAGGGGGTTACCTTACAGGGGTTAAGCACGTTGAAGGTCTTCCTGATCTCATATCGTCTTCCAGTGAGGTTCTTCCACTCTTGAAGTCCGCATGCCACTCGAAACACCTCAAACAATTCGTTGCAGCCTCACGGTATGTCACGTCAAACGTCTCTGTGGCAGATTTGTCTAGTTTCACACAGACTTTCAGAACATTCGCTCTGTCCATGATGAAATCGCAGACGTTGTAACACAAGTGGTCAGAATAGCACCATTAGTCTTTCTGATACTGCCTCATATTTGCTTGTTTCTGTGAATATGATATATGCTTGATATTCTAGAAAGTTCGAATTTGCTTTATTTCCTTCTTGCACAGGAATGCTTGTCAGTTATTTTAGCGATAGATCCAGGAGGTGGCACTTCATTAACAGTTGAAGGTCATAAAGGTAATTATGATATTGCTGGCTTCGAATGTAATAAATCAAATCTAATATTTAGAATTGTTTCTAGTGGCACCTGTCTATTCCAGGGACCTGGTTTGGAAATTAAATTGCATCGAATTGCAATGTTTTTTGGATCCTATCTTAGTTTATATTTGCTGTTAAGTCTATTTAAATAACAAGAATTCTCTGGGTAGGCTGTGGAAAAATTGAGGGGTTTGGAAAATATTAATAATACCCAGTTCTGGAAGCCAGTGTAGGTGACCAATCAGGCTGAGCTAATCCACCAGTTGGGGATTAAATATCCTGCTATGCATCACACATTCTCCGAAATTTACATTAATCTCAATTGGCCATAAAAACCTGTCTAACTTTCTCAGAAAACAAACAAACGACTAAACAATCGAATGCCGAGTCTCACTTTCGCGCTCGCACACCCACATCTCCAGTGATTCATTCCGTATAAAGCACGAACGCATCCACAAATCCAGTACACTCGCGAAATGGCTGTTTTCCTCCCACAGATGCAGATATTAACACGTTGTCATTCGGTAGCAATGTTAGCTGTAGAGTTTGAGACGCATGCATGGCGCATTATGTAATAAGAATTGGGTTTTACTCACAAAATAAAAAAGTAAACCGAAGCTCATGCAGCTTGCATTCAGAACATGAGAAGTGTCCATGATATTTATTAATTAACACAGGGTTACAAACTCATCTAGATGTAGGATTTTGATTTGGTAAATAAAAAAACCTTTCTATTTATTTTTTTATTTTTTTATTTATTCCTTCGCTAAGGAGTCCCCTGGCGGTCTAGTGGTTAGGATGCGGCGCTCTCACCGCTGCGGCCCGGGTTCAATCCCCGGTCAGGGGCATCAACCCCAGCCACTCTTAGTGCCGGTCCCAAGCCCAGATAAATGGGGAGGGTTGCGTTAGGAAGGGCATCCAGCGTAAAACCATGTGCCAAATCAAACATGCCAATGATCCTCTGTGGCGACCCCTAATGGTAGAAGCCGAAAGAAAGTTATGTATTCCATTGCTAGGGAATAAATAAATGCTCGAGTCTGATTGGCTGGAAGGTGTTTACCTTGAATGCACAGGTAGTGGATTAAAATGTGAAATTTGACACACAAAAAAGGCGTAAACACCAACAGCTTTATTATTTGTATACATGCAGAACAGATACACAATTTTCACCCACAATCTCATTTTGTCTGTATTTAAATGCTAGCAGTGATTTATTTCATATAACCGGGTGTGTGTGTAGGTGTGTGTGTGTATGTCTGCTTCATGTCAGACATACATGCATATCGTGTAGAATTTTAGCGAATGCAAGAAAATAGTCTTGAATAGTCTGAAAGGTTGATTTTCTTCACCAATATAATCAACCTTTGGACTCCACTAGACCCCTGAGGGTGTGCTGTGGTATCTCACACCAAGATGTGAGCAGATCTTTCAAGTCCTGAAAATTGCAAAGCCTTCATAGATCTGACTCGTTTGTCCAGCACAACCTACACATCCTTGATTGTTTTGAGATCTGGGGAATTTGGAGGCCACCTCAAAGTCGTTGTTGTGTTGCTCAAACCATTCCTGAACTATTTTTTTGCTTCGACCCAAATGCACTCCAAAATCTAGTGGAACATCAGCAGGGTGGAGATTAAAATAAGACAGAATGGATACAAAGCTTTGTCTATTTAGTGTCTATATGTTCTCTCACAAACCAGAACCAGTTTCTCTTTTTCTCGATCAGCAATTTTACACGTCCGTTCCTACAGCTAGTAACGAATATTCCAGAATTTCCGAAAAGATTATTGCAAAATGTGTGTTATTTACGAAGAGACCAATACATTGTGTGTAGTGTGTAATCAACAGAACAGACCTTAATGTAAATTCCTGATGTTGCTGATGTTATGAAATTTAAAATGTAGGAATAGACGTGGTTTCTTGCAGCGGAACTTTTTTGCTTCATATGAAAATCATATTTCCGTTCTCTATTGCAACGTATTGGTAGTTCAGTGGTTAAGGCTCTGGCTTATTGATGTGAAGGTCAGGGGGTTCAAGCCTCAGCCTCATGGGCCCTAGAGCAAGGCCCTTAACACTATTTTCTCCAGAGGAACCATACCATGACCGACCCTGTGCTCTGACCCCGAAAACCTGGGGATGTGGTAGTTCAGTGGTTAAGGCTCTGGCATCTTGATGTGAAGGTCAGGGGTTCAAGCCTCAGTATCACCAAGCTGCCCCTCATTGGCCCTTGAGCAAGGCCCTTAACCCTATTTTCTCCAGAGGCACCATACCATGACCGATCCTGTGCTCTGACCCCGAAAACCCGGGCGAAGTGGTAGCTCAGTGGTTAAGGCTTTGGGATACTAAATGGAAGGTTAAGGATTTTAAACTGCAGTATCGCCAAGCTGGTTCTCTTGGGCCCTTGAGCAAGACCCTTAACCGTTTTTGCTCCAGGGATGCTGTATCATGGCTGACCCTGCGCTATGACCCTCATATCCCTTCAAAAGAATTTCATTGTGCCATAAGGGGCATATGACAAGTAAAGAGCACCTTTACCAGGATTCTGACCTACATAGTTGCTCATAATAGACTTTTAGAAATTTGGGGTTTCCCAGATTTCCCACCCAGCAGATTGTATCATCATCTTGACGATTTTCGATTGGTGTCTGTGATTGTGAGGAAACACTTTGGAAAAGGAGACGATTTTTCACTTCCCGCTCGGAGAATGACACACGACGACAGTTAACAAACGTACTCATCCGCTCTGTTCTATAATTTCTATTCAATTGCCAGATCCACTCATAAGCACGAGCATATCAATTACCAGACTTGTAAGAACCCGATTCCTTCTGCTACGCGATACTTCAATCTATAAACTCTAGGACCGGAAGCTCTTGTCTGTGTTATTTCAAAGCCTCCGCAATTATCCGAGTTCCAGCCGCATCGATTCCTGCAGGCCTGTGTTTGAACTAGCGAGGCTAAATTACGCTGCCAAGCCTTGCGGCATGCCTACTTCTACACACACACACACACACACACACACACACACACACCAGACCAATGTGCCATTACAGGAACTGCTTAACCCAATTTGGTTTACAATGAATGGAGGCTAGCATTATGCAAATGGCGTTCTGCTAATTGGTGGATACTACCTAATGTTGCTAATGTTTTAAAGTAAATAGGCACCAATTAACGTTATGTAAATGCCATCTTTGCTAATTAGACTTATACTTCCCTTTATTGAGGAGCATTAGGGGTCTGGACTGAACCATTACATTAAAGTGAGTGACACTGGTCTCGCTGTCCATATTTAACTTGGAGAGTGTGCACACGTGTGCTGAATACGCTCATAACGTTGAATCACAAATTGCTAGCAAAGAACAAACACCTACCAGTTTGAACAGCTTGTAGTTCAATACGGAGTTCGGGTTTCCCCTCTGCCTCGGATTTCTGTCCTCCTGGTGTCCATGAGCGTTTCCTTCGATGTCTTCGTTTTCCTCAGACTATTCGAATGCGCAATGGTGCAAGGAAATGGATTGGCCTGGAAGTCCCAGGTAGGTTCTATATGCATACTGAAGCTCCACTGCAAACCACATCAAGATGAAGACTGAATGACTAACCAGAGGAATTAATGAATAAATAATAAATGGCTTCAAATAAATTTTAATCAAGCGTTCCAGTGCTGGAGTATTTACATATTATATAAATATATATATATATATATATACAGTGAGGAAAATAAGTATTTGAACACCCTGCTATTTTGCAAGTTCTCCCACTTAGAAATCATGGAGGGGTCTGAAATTGTCATCGTAGGTGCATGTCCACTGTGAGAGACATAATTAAAAAAAAAAAAAATCCAGAAATCACAATATATGATTTTTAAACTATTTATTTGTATGATACAGCTGCAAATAAGTATTTGAACACCTGTCTATCAGCTAGAATTCTGACCCTCAAAGACCTGTTAGTCTGCCTTTAAAATGTCCACCGCCACTACATTTATTATCCTAAATTAGATGCGCCTGTTTGAGGTCGTTAGCTGCATAAAGACACCTGTCCACACCATACAATCAGTAAGAATCCAACTACTAACATGGCCAAGACCAAAGAGCTGTCCAAAGACACTAGAGACAAAATTGTACACCTCCACAAGGCTGGAAAGGGCTACGGGGAAATTGCCAAGCAGCTTGGTGAAAAAAGGTCCACTGTTGGAGCAATCATTAGAAAATGGAAGAAGCTAAACATGACTGTCAATCTCCCTCGGACTGGGGCTCCATGCAAGATCTCACCTCGTGGGGTCTCAATGATCCTAAGAAAGGTGAGAAATCAGCCCAGAACTACACAGGAGGAGCTGGTCAATGACCTGAAAAGAGCTGGGACCACCGTTTCCAAGGTTACTGTTGGTAATACACTAAGACGTCATGGTTTGAAATCATGCATGGCACGGAAGGTTCCCCTGCTTAAACCAGCACATGTCCAGGCACGTCTTAAGTTTGCCAATGACCATTTGGATGATCCAGAGGAGTCATGGGAGAAAGTCATGTGGTCAGATGAGACCAAAATAGAACTTTTGGGTCAAAATTCCACTAAACGTGTTTGGAGGAAGAAGAATGATGAGTACCATCCCAAGAACACCATCCCTACTGTAAAGCATGAGGGTGGTAGCATCATGCTTTGGGGGTGTTTTTATGCACATGGAACAGGGCGACTGCACTGTATTGAGGAGAGGATGACCGGGGCCATGTATTGCGAGATTTTGGGGAACAACCTCCTTTCCTCAGTTAGAGCATTGAAGATGGGTCGAGGCTGGGTCTTCCAACATGACAATGACCCGAAGCACACAGCCAGGATAACCAAGGAGTGGCTCTGTAAGAAGCATATCAAGGTTCTGGCATGGCCTAGCCAGTCTCCAGATCTAAACCCAATAGAGAATCTTTGGAGGGAGCTCAAACTCCGTGTTTCTCAGCGACAGGCCAGAAACCTGACTGATCTAGAGAAGATCTGTGTGGAGGAGTGGGCCAAAATCCCTCCTGCAGTGTGTGCAAACCTGGTGAAAAACTACAGGAAATGTTTGACCTCTGTAATTGCAAACAAAAGCTACTGTACCAAATATTAACATTGACTTTCTCAGGTGTTCAAATACTTATTTGCAGCTGTATCATACAAATAAATAGTTAAAAAATCATACATTGCGATTTCTGGATTTTTTTTTTTTTAGATTATGTCTCTCACAGTGGACATGCACCTACGATGACAATTTCAGACCCCTCCATGATTTCTAAGTGGGAGAACTTGCAAAACAGCAGGGTGTTCAAATACTTATTTTCCTCACTGTATATATATACACATTACATCTATCTGAATTAACTTGTTGGGAAGTGATATTGCAGTAGTTCAGATGTTGGGCTTCTAATCAACCCCACAAATTTGTGGGCCCTTGAGCAAGGCCCTTATCCCTCAACTGTCCAGTATAATAAATAATTTCACCCTGGAAAAAGTGTCAAATAAACTCCATAGAAAAAAGTGGTGTTCACACAATTATTGAATATGGTCTCACTACCAACAATAAACAACTATCAAGATCATCAAGGAGTTGATTTGTCCAGTTGGATTCCTGGTTTTTACCTGAAAAGCTGCTTTCGTCCTCTAAAACTGCTTCATCTTTATCAGGGTTGTAATGGATCTGAATCCAGGAATTCTGGGAGTAACCGGAGTAACGGTTATAACTTTAGAAGATGACCCCGTGTTTTCTGTGCATTTTCGGGCACTTTTTTGTGCATTATAGATTTCCTGGTGATTGGAAATGAAGGCAAATTGTGTGTTTTTGTGCAAATTTGGAAAAGAAAACGCAAAAGTATGTCCTTTTTTTTTTTTTTTTTTTTTTTTTAAGTCTGTCTTGTACACGTCTTTGTAAGTACATCCAAAATAATTTCTTTCTCTCTGTCAGCCTTTTGTGAAACAGTAATTAAATCCACACGAATATATTTGAGCTTGTGCATCGTGGCGGTTTTTGGTACCTGATTTGAGACTTTGGTAAAAGAAATTATAGAAATAATTATTCGGTGGAGTTTTTTGTAAAAAAAAAAACATTTTTTGTATCTCTGAGTAAAGAAAGGACATCGTGAATAAATGTGTTCCGTTGAAGGTTTTTATTTGGCCTCTTTTATATTTATTTATTAATATTTTTTATAAAACAGAAACATAAATGCGTGTTTATAAAATTAGAGCAGTTAAAATATTTTTTTTTATCAGACCTCTCTTCACGACTAATATCCTCTATTAAGATTGTGATTAGGCAATACTGATAGATTTAATCCCAAATGGCTCTAAAAGGTCTGTTGAACATGTCTTAAGCAGTTGAGGGTTTAGAGCCTTACTCAAGGGCCCAGCAGTGGCACCTTGGTGGTGGTGGGATATAAACTCAACTCAAAGGAAGTCATTTTAATAACTGAATAATCATAAATGGTTTGAGACATGAGATGAATTTAATGAACTTCTCAGATTGAGATGAGAAATATAACAATAAAAAGGTACCGTGAGTTAACACACACACACACACACACACACACACACACACACACACACACACACACACACACACACACACACACACACACACACACACAGTCTCTCTCTGTCTTTTTTTGCACACAGTGACCCATATAGATAGACACACACACACACACACTGGGGTCCAGAGAGAGAGACAGACAGACAGACAGACAGACAGACAGACAGACAGACAGACAGACAGACAGACAGACAGACAGATAGATAGATAGATAGATAGATAGATAGATAGATAGATAGATAGATAGATAGATAGATAGATAGATAGATAGATAGATAGATAGATATTTAGATAGACATACAATCTCTCTGTCTTTTTTACACACATTAACACGGGGACAGACAGACAGACAGACAGACAGACAGACAGACAGACAGACAGACAGATAGACAGATAGATAGATAGATAGATAGATAGATAGATAGATAGATAGATAGATAGATAGATAGATAGATAGATAGATAGATAAAGTCAGAGTGTGTACTGTATAAATACCGGCCCGTCCGAACGGTGAGTGAACGCCCCGTCTCTCTCTCTCTCTCTCTCTCTCTCTCTCTCTCTCTCTCTCTTAACCAATCACCGACTCCGTCCCGCCTCCACCACGTGACACGGGAGCGGTGCGGGGACCTGCTGCTCGCGCGCGGCGCGTCACAGTGGTTATAACGGGTAGCGCGTGACGGGAGCGCGCGCACAGTGCAACGCGTGTCGGGAGCGCAGCGGATGTTACACCCAGCTCGCCGAATGGAAATGTCTTTTTGCCCCATTTGATCATTTGCGTTTTTTTTTTGTTTGTTTGTCTTCTTTTTTTTTTAACCTTTACTTTTTGGGCTTCTTGGTGTTTCATCATCATCTTCCCCATCTTTTCCGTTTTTTTTTTTTTTTTTTACCTCCTTTATTTTTCTTTCTGTTTCTCTCTCCATCCTCCGTTTGCGCTTCGGTTCCGGGCGGGGATCCGGTGCAGCCTGGACGGCGGCGCTTGATGGGTCGCGGAGAATGGCCCCGTTCCGGCCTGTGAGTCGGCCTCAGTCGGTGTACCGGGGGGTGAAAAACTGACATGGGTCCCGCGGCGGTTACGGGCGCAGCAGCGGAGCCGCGGCGCTCATGGAGCCGCGCTGCCAGAGACTGGCTGTGGGTCGCCGTGGTCTCCCTTCTCGCTACTTTCCCCGTGCAGCGTCTCCGCGCGTTCCCGTCTTCCCTCAGCGACTGCCAGACGCCCACCGGGTGGAACTGCTCGGGTGAGGTTTTATTCTTATTCTGATTTATTTTGCAAAACAAAAAAAAGTTAAGAAAACGCGCAAAAACCGGATGGAAACGCAGCGCCACAGCCAGTCCCGGTCCCCGACTAGATGCTCGGTCTGCGTCCTCAGCCGCGCACTTCCCCTCCTGCACACGCATCCTCCTTCTCTAACACATCTCCATCCCTGGACCAGATCCTCCTCCTGATCAGAAGTGCTTTGATTTGTCTTCGGAACAACACTTTTTCTGTCTTGTCTCTACATGCATTCATCTCCGAGTAGAATATAGAAAAATATGTTTTTATCCAGTGCGCATTTTGGGAACCTTCTCATTTTTTTATTTATTCATCCTTTTTTTCAATTATTTGTACTGATCAAAAATTGATATTGATCTGATATATAGCTTATTGTTTTTAAGTATATTGCACAGATTTTAGTGCTGGTGCACTCCAGAGTGCAGTAAAAAAAAAAAGATGATGCGGTTTGGGACACAGCCCCAAGCAGTGCGTCTGGTCGGAGCCTGGAAGGCACTTGATACCACTACTACAAAAAAAAAGGAAGAAAGAAAGAAAATGCATGATAACCTTGTGCTCTACATCAGTGATGCATCGGGATGATGAAGCTAAAGCGGAACTAGAAATGAGGTGATGCCATGAGATCAGATGCCATGCTGAGGGGCCAAAGGGCCAAAAAACTCATGGTTTGAGGATGCATGCAGTCTCCTGGTGTTCTCCTGTAATCGGGTTTATAGGCTTGGTTTTGGCACTGTGAAGTCCGGATGCTGTTTAACCCTCGCCTTCGAGTTTCAAGGCCTTTCTTGTTGGTATTCACATAATTGTTCAGCGAGAGCATTTTTTTTTCTTCTCCTGCTCCACACATTCCAAACTGATTGCACTTTAATAAGCACACAAATCTGCAAAAAAAAAAAAAATCAAACCAGCCAATTAAAAAAAATACTCTTCATCCCATGATTTTGTTTCGCAAATTTTTTTTTTTTTACTTTTAACTGCTAATTTCTATTCAAAGTGGCACTTTGTTGTTGTTGTCGTCGTTTTTCTCCCACAGAAGAGTGTGGTGTAGGGAAACCATCTGTTTACGAGTCCAAATGATGAAACCCGTGACTATGGTGGTCGTTTGTCACTTTTAACAACTCCTAATGATCAGTGGTTGGAGTGGTGGTCACGGCAGTGTGTGTGTTGTGTGTTGGGGACAAAGAAGAATGTATTCCTGAATGGATTTTGGCAACGAATAGAGAGAAAAAAAGAAAACAAAACACAGATCTATCTATTTTAGATAATGGAATAAAAGCAGCAGAAACAATGAAAGCAATACTGTGTAATGTAATATAATAAATATAATATAATATAATATAATATAATATAATATAATATAATATAATATAATATAATATAATATAATATAAGAATCATCCAAAAACCTGCCTTTTATTATTGTTTTTTTTTTTACAATTTCACATAATTTTACCGATTCATAGTCTGAATAAATGAGTGACCGAACAGATAAATGTTTTTTTGTTTGCTCGTTTTGTGCTCGTTGTTGTTTTGTTTTGTTTTTTCGCTTGTACCGGATGTCAGAACAGTGTGTGTGAGCCGCTTCACAATTTGACAACCCTCTGTTCTATTAACTCCATTGAACCAAATGCTGGATTTAAAATAAGCGAGTAAAAGAATAGATAAGCAAAGTGGCATTAAAACTAAATAAATTAATAAAATTAAATTGTAAATCTGACACACTTCAGACTTCTCGAAACTTCATGTCATGTGGCTGATTTCTAATTCCTAAATAACGTCTTTGGTTCGAAATATTTGATCTCAAAAGATTGTATAGTGCAATATATATATATAGTGGTATTATACCATGTTCAGCCTGAATACTCGATTCTGATTGGCTGAAACGTTTGAGGTTCAAAGCACCGAGCGCACAGGAAGTTCCTGTCGGTTAAATCAGCATTCTGAATAAATAAACGCTTGTAATCATAGTGCCATACAGTTCCATGTCCATATTCCATTAAAGAGCTGTTCTAAACATTTCTTGGTGACCTTACTGACCTCCATGTAGTTGACCATGTAGGTGACCATGTAGGTGACCATCTTCCGCTTGAGGAGCCCCACAGTTGCTCAATAGGGTTCAGGTCTAAAGCCATACTTGGCCCCTCAATCACCTTCTCCTTCAGATTCCTCAGCAAGGCAGTTGTCATCTTGTCGGTGGCATCATGTTCTGCTTCAGAACAGCTCCTCAGTAACAGCAGCACTCATGCAGCCCCAGACCATTATGCTGCCACCACCATGCCTGACTGTAAGCAAGACACAATGCATCCATTTTTTGAAGCAGCTTCCGCACCTAACGCACAGCACGAGGACCTGAAAACCTCTGTATGACCCTGGCCAGTTTCGGGGTGTTACTGATCTTCTTATAGCTTCGGCCATCTTTATGAAGAGCAACAATTCTAATTCTTAAATCCTCAGTCTTTGAGTTGCCATGTTGAAAATCCATTGGTCAGTGTGAGAGAATTGTACTCAAAACACCAAGTTTTAACTGCTCTAATACAAAATACACACATTTGTAGAAATAAGATTTTACTCTTTAGTATGTTCTGATAAACACCATTTGATTGGAGCCAAATAATAGATAATGGGGGGTGATGATGGTGATTGGTCCGGATTCAAAGGTCTGGATGGATCATTGTTCTGGATTAGATCAAAGTCTCAGAGAGAATCACTTAATCCAAACAATTCCGGCATTAAAAAAAAAATTGTATTCATAATGTATAGTGCGATTATTCCATGGTCGGGCTCGATACTCAATTCTGATTGGCTGGAAGGCTCTGGTGGGGTAGTAATCGGGGGGGGGGGGGGGGGGGGGGGGAATGTGGGCGCGAGATCCGAACCGCACTAAAGAGGGGGATTACTGTATTTGCACAATTTTGTCGTAAAATACTTTAACGATTTTATCGTATCGTCATCGTAAGATCAAAAAATCGTAGGTTGAACCATCGTTACTTTGGGACTACACAGATATTTATATACACACACCATGACTTCATTCATGTCTTCATTGTAACCTTTTTGTTTTGCTTTTTTTTTTTATTACTTTATACTGCTGATTCCTTCTCCTAGTGTTTTTTTCTTTCTTTTCCGTCCCGCAGAAGTCTGCGGTCAAGTGAAACCATCTGTTAGCGAGTCCGAAATGCTAAAACCCATGACTACGTGGTTGTTTGTCACTTTTAAACAGCTCCTAATGATCAGCGGTCGAAGCAGTGGTCACTCCGCCGAGCTGTCGGAGTGTGTGTTGTGTGTTCCAATCAAAACAAAAAAATAAAAAAAACCTTTTATCCGAACGGATTTTGGAACGAAAGGAGAGGAAAAAAAAAACAGCCAGATCGATGTTTCAGACACTGTATAACTGACAGTTATAGTTCAATCTAATAATAATAATAATGATGATGATGATGATGATCATCAGTGATAAGAAATGTTTTACATTTTACAGTGCAACTCACAAATGAAACACCACATGCCTTCGTGCCCCTTTGGCGCATGACCCCCGGAAATTTCACAGCTTTTGAGGTTGCTGTTTGATTTGTTTGCTTTTTTGTTTTTTTGTTTTTTTGTAACAAGCAACGTGATTTGAGGACAATTCCGATGTAATCGCGCATGTACATCCCACTTTGCTCCGAGCGGCCAAATGTGTCTATTCAAAAGGGGTAGGTCTTTTCGAATGTCTGCGAATCAGCCTAAAAGCAAGGCAATTTACAGACTAATAACTGGGATGCGATCAGAAGTCATTTGACGACGACTTCTTTCAGCTTCTCCCATTAGGGGTCGCCACAGCGGATCATCCATCTCTATACCCCCCCCTATTCCTCCTCTCCTTCTCCTTCGGCCAACAGTAGCTCGATTTCCACCGGTACCCTGTTGGCTAACGATACCTGTGGCGGTCTTTGGAAACCCGAACCTCGACCGATCCGGAATGAATTTCTCTTTCGTGATCCGCATATTTCATTTGGCCCATGTTTTATGCTGGATGCCTTTTCTAACACAACCATCCCCATTTATCCGGGCTTGGGACCGGCATTAAGAGTGCACCGGCTTGTGCAACCCTAATGGCTGGGTTGGTCAGAAGTCATTTGACTTGATGTGACTAATTTGGCGTAATTGAAGCTTTATAATTATTTAACACAGGCCCGAGTGGCGAAGGGGTAAGCAAATAAAAAGAATGAGCTACAAGCGACGATTGTGGCTGTGCAATCGGGGGGAAAAAACAGGCTTCTAATTGCATGAATGATCTAAGACCTACTTGTTTTTGTGTGTGTGTGTGTGTGTGTGTGTGTGTTTTTGGTTGCCTTTTTTAACGAATCAGCCAGCGAGGACGGAATTCAACGGTACCGGCTTCCTGACCCAGGCTTTAGCGGAATGTAGCGTACAATGCTTTCGAGCAAATGGCCTTCGTGGCAACGTGTTGATTTAACCGTCGAGTCCTGACGAAGCGAAAAGGGAACATATGGTGAAAGTGTTTGCACGCTTCTGCTCTCACTGTACCAGAAACCAGCTTGTTTACTGCACTAATCCCTTAAGGTTTGTCTGGATTATAAGCAAAATGTAGTGAGATGCAGATGTACCTCCGAGTGGAAAAGGCAATGCAGCCAAACAGGCCACCTTTAACAAACGAATTAAAGAGTTACATTTTTTTAGCGTGCTAAATGAGCCCTTGTTTGGATGCAGAACCAAAAATTGGCTTTTCCGCTGCATTTTCTGTTTTTCCATCCAGAACGTGCCGGAATGCTTTATACAGCATTGTCTAAACATCACATGTTAAATATTTGATGCTGGCCAGCTTGTTTTTTTTAATTATTCACGGGGCTGAAACAGTGGCCTCGGGCAGAAAGAACAATCAGCCTCGTCCCTCGATACCTGGCTGTTTGGCATATACACCGAAACAGCAGTCGCTCAAACCTTCTCGTTTGACACTGTACAACGCGAGCGCACCCAGCGAGCAGAACCAAACAAGCGCCAGTCGACATTTTCATTATTTATGAAATCAAAAAACGGAAAAATACTGTTAGCATCATCACGCCATATTATCATCTTTTTATCATCATATTGTCCACATGTAATCGATGTATCTTTCCCAAATCTTTTCTGACCTGTTGCTTTAGTAGAAACTAGAGGTCGAACGATCGGTTAAACCGATTAATCAGCACTGATAGTTGATTGCTGGAACTATCAGCTGTCATCATCCATAGCATTTTTTTCAGCCACCGGTCCACCGTTTTTACATGCAAGTGCTGCCTCTAGAGGCGAATCACTGACGCCACGTGCCGCTTCGTTTTTTGAATTTTTAAAGTTTAGTACTGCAGGTTACGAACGGTTCGACTTACGATGATGATACCGATTCAAATTCTTTTGTACAAATATTAAACGTAAATTTATAAATATGTTCGGACGATTCATCAGTTATCGGCAAGTATGATTCCACTCAGCTATCGGTAATCGGTTAAAATCCACTATCAGTCGACGTCTAGTCCAAACGATTGCTTGATTTGGAACAATGAGGGTTTACGTATGACCCCGACCCCAACTAATTTTCTGTCTACGCTTTGCCACTAGGTTTTTTTTTTTTTTAATAGATATAATGATGGCCATTCACAACCGAGAAGCCGTAATGGAGAAATCCTGGAAGACAACATAATAAAAAAATTATATATTTCGTTGTGGATAGAACCAGCAGGCAGGAGGGAATATACGGCATGCGAGCTCCCTTTCATAAAGGTTATGCAACGAATCTAAAAAGGGTTTCTACAACACAAAAAGCATCGCCGCATTAGAATAGCCACAATTTTTTTATTTTTATTTTCCTTTGCTCCGATTCCCACCTGCTAGCTATCACGGAAGAGCAGGGAGAATAAAGGCGGTACAAGCTGTTCTTCTTTTTTTTTTTTTTACATCTTTGAAACTGCTGCTCATTAACATTACTTTTACATTCGACAGACGCCCTCACACATAGCAACTACCATAAGCTGAGTAGCTATAGGGGCCTTGCTCAGGGGCCCAGGAATGGCAGCTGGGCTGTGTGTGGCTGCGATTTGAACCCATGACCTCCAAAATTCCATTGCCTCAATCACTAAGCTATCAGCTCTCCTCTTTCTCATACATCACAGTTCAGAGATTTTCTAGTGTCCCAGTGATTGACAGGAGGGAGAGAGCATGTACCATCCCTTCCACCCCAGAGAGCCATTTTTCCACCATGTTGATCTCACAGATGGCTGTGTCCATGTCATGTGATCTTCCATAGATCGGTTTCAGCACTCGAAAGAAAAGATTTGTTCGGGGAAACACAATAAAGCTGTCACCCTTCAGGACTTTTCTTGATGTTCTTTTTTTTTTGTTGTTGTTGTTGTTTGTGGGGACTCTCCATCATTTGATTATATCAGGAGTGGACAAAATGATGCATTAGCCAGCCCATAAATTTCAGTGTGCTGCCCAGAAACATGTTTCTGATGCCTGGATACTAAACCTTCTAGGCAAGAAATAAATGCAAACACTTGATCATCACATCCATGTCCTTTTTCTGCAAAATTTTTAGACAAAGGTTGTACTGAGTGTCTGTATGCTCTGGCATTACACTTTTTCCTTTTACCGGAATGTGACAATGCTAGAATAGCACCTGAAAACAGAGCAAGACATGGTGTTAATGTTGGAGCAGCAGAATTCACCTGTACTTATCTCTGACCTTAACCCCACTAAACCTCTTTTGGAGGAAGGGGATGACCGAGTGACATCGGGTTGATGTCCATGTTTCCCCCCATCATTTACTGCTCTCAAAATGTCCTGCTTGCTGTTGAACTGACGCTAAACTGTATGTTCGTGCCAAGGAGGTGCCACCAACCGGCAATGGCGGTTCTAGCTTCAATGAGGCACTGAGTGAACCACGCCACTACCCAAAGTTTCCCCCGTTGCTTAGTTTCAGCTACCATCACTGGATGAGTAAGGCTCTCAAAATGTCCTGCTTGCTGTTGAACTGACGCTGAACTGTATGTTCGTGCCAAGTAGGTGCCACCAAACGGCAATGGCGGTTCTAGCTTCAATGAGGCCCAACCACGCCACGACCCAACGTCTCCCACATTGCTTAGTTTCAGCTACCATCACTGGATGAGTAAGACATGTTCCCCAGAGCAGCCCACAAGTTTGGATACATACGTTTTGTATGTAGCGCAACAAGTAATGGTGTTTGAAACTGTTCATGTTCAGCCTACATTCTATATAAAAGCTTTGGTGAAAGTTGTATCTTGGTTTACTCAGACCTGAAATCCTGATTTAAAATCCAGTACAAATCCCAACTCAATCATATTGCTGCTTCTAGACCCTTGAGCAAAGTCCTTAACCCGCAACTGCTCAGTTGTATAAATGAGACAATTATCTTGGATCGTTATTTGCCAAATGCAGTTTAACAGTTTTTAAAACCTATGCATCTAATGGAATCATCGGACGCTCCAATCTTTTCCACTCCATTCATTTCCCTAATCAAAGTGTCGATCCTTTTTTTTAATCACTTTTCTCTCATCCAGCAACAATACTCGAAGACGTTCAATACCCATCAGTCCAGGGTTCCTTTTACACAACGGTGTCATTCTTTTTAGTCGTTTTAGTTGCAATCCACAGCGAGCCGGTCCGTGCTGCCAGATTGGACATGTTCCCATCCAATTAAGCTCAACTTAATGAAGCTCTGTGGGGATAAATGACCTTGGGTAATTTTCTTTGTCTTTTCCAGACAGGATTTTGAACCGAGAAGGTGCGTTTGTAATTACCCCCACCACGGCCTCAGTGCGACAAATTAATACTGACTGGACTCTATTTACAAAGTGGCCCCACATTCACAAACCAGGCAAAGGGGAAAATGTCATGAATGGGATTCTCTGTTAGGAAACAAGCCTCTCATTTACAGTTGTCGGGGCATTTGTATACAATCACGGATTTCTGCATGTTGAAAATGGTGGCGAAAACCACGAGGAAGACGTGGTCATGCAACTGTCGGATCGTAGTAACATTAGATCTTTTTCAATTTTCTTCGCCACATGTACATTCCATGACACAGACCGACCTTCATTTTCTATAAAGCAAGAGCAGGATTAGAAGATACGGTTGCCATTTTTTGTGGCCTGGCAGAACCAGCAGGTTTTTTTTTCACAGGGTGGCTCACACTACTTTTTTTTTTTTTTTTTTTGCTACCCAAATTGTAATTTAATCAACAAATAATAAATCATTAGGAAATAGTAAATTATTCACCCAAATATTTAATCAAGTAAGCCTTGGATTTTGTTATGTTGATTTACCTTAGCTAGTCAACATGTCAATACTATTGTACGGTCCCAAGCTTGTACCCACCTGAGCATAAGATCAGTATGTGCTTTTTGATCACCCTATTCCACATTTAGTCCCCATTTGCTGTAACCTCTACTCTTCCGAGAAGATGTTCCACCAGATGTTGGATTGTGCTTGTAGAGATTTGTGCTCATTCAGCTAAAAGGGGGTCAGGTACTGATGTAGGAGGCCTGGGGTGTAATCAGTGTTGCAATTCTTCCCAAAGGTGTTCAATAGTGTTGAGTTTTTTAGCAGGCCACTCAAGATCTTCCAGTTCAACCCGATGGAAAGCATATTTTCATGAAGGGAAAACTTAATTCTACCATACAATTGCATGCTTCCAAACATCTGGGTTTGGGAAGAACAATGTATGGCTGGAAAGGTCAGGTGTCCCAATAGTTTTGTGGATATAGTGCATTATCATGTCCCTATTTTTAAATTTGGCAATGCATGTTTTCAATTCTTCATTCGTCCTTCTTGGCTTTTTGTAATTATTGCTTTGCCTTCACCTCTCGATCCCGTTTCTATCACATCTCTGTGGCAGGAACTTATTCACAAGCTTACTAGTGACTCGTCTTTCTGAAATCCCACCTGCTATTTCGAAGCTCTGGGTTTTACGCCCATCAGTTTGACAAACCATGCCTTACGATTCAACCAATATGGGTCGATTTCATGGTCAAATATACGACTAGACTGAGGACGTTATATAACTATTACTCGGAATAAAAAAATAAATGCTACTAGATTTGGCATAGGGAAAAATGGGGAAAGTTACTTATATTCAGAATCGGTTTATGCACATTTCGAAGTTTTGCTCCGAATCCTTTACCTTATGTAAAAAGCTGTGACTTTTTGTTTTAATTTCAGAAACAACAAAAAAAAACAGACTGTGACTACCTGGACCCGAAAGGTCAATTCAATAGCACGTTATCTCCATCTTAACAGAAGAAGGACAGTAGTTTGCCTGTATCCAAATAAATGCCAATCTAATATGAGCATTCCGGGTCAGTAGCCATGCAGCAAAAAAGGATTAAATGTTAGGTATGAGCGCCGTGTTTTTACTGAAATGACCTCAACACAAAGATTATCAACAAGTCGTCGTACAGGCTTTACATTGGCTTCTTCCTCGCTTTCCTTTCTTCGAACTCAGTCAGGTTCCTCGTTGGGTTTTGGATAAGTACCTGAATGTGCAACAGTGCAGAATTTTATTCTTACTACTATCTGAAACAAATACGCCTGCGTCAGGACTGCAATGGACGTTTAATGATTGTATAAGACTGTATAAGACTGTAGAAAAACACTACTTATAATCATGTTAGTTCTCACTCTCCAGTGTTCTGTATTGTTTAAAGATTTATGATCCCACCCTTGATGTCACATAATGAGGATGGGTTCCTCTTTTGAGTCTGGTTCCTTTCAAGGTTTCTTCCTCATAACATCTAAGGGAGTTTTTCCTTGCCACCGTCACCACGGCTGCTCATCAGGGATAAATACACATTGTTCACCTTAACTGTTAAATTCTGTAAAGTTGCTTCGAGACCCCGAGGTCCATGAAATGAGCTGTACATACGTGATCGACAGCATGGATGCTGCGGGTAAAATGCTACTAAATCAAGGATCGCTTGACATCAAGTCAAGTTTATTTCTATAGCGCTTTTCACAACATGGTCTCGAAGCAACTTTACAGAATTTAACAGTTAAGGTGAACAATGTGTATTTATCCCTGATGAGCAGCCGTGGTGACGGTGGCAAGGAAAAACTCCCTTAGATGTTATGAGGAAGAAACCTGGGGGAGGTGGTGGCCTAGTGGTTAAGGCATTGGACTTTGAATCCAGGGGTTGTTAGTTTGCAAGGCTATTAACCCCCAAACGTCAAACAATTTACAGCAGACATAGTCCTTTTCTAGTGATTCTCTTGATATAAATACACTTTTCCCGGTAATAATCATTAAATTATAATTGATTAAATTTGATGCATTTAAATTATACTGATTAAATGGAGTAATAGATTCAATAGGCACAAATTAAATTGATTAAATTAATAAAATAAAATAAATGGAAAAATTTTATTGAATCATTTTTAGACTCCATTTTGGTAATACAGATGTTTATACTGTATATGTGTTTTAAGTATATTATTTAATAATATAAAGATATGTTCTACTTAACTGTTTTACTAATTTAACTTTAACAGACGTCTGCATTTAAGAAACACAGAAGATTTTTTTATTCTTTTAATTTACTCATTGGTAAACTAATTCTTTCCTTCTATCCTTGATTCCCACAGAAAGTCATGAAGCTGAACCTAAAACGCAAAAGACTCCATATCGCTAGACTGTCGTAAAAACGTTAGCGCTGGCAGGAAGCGGCAGATTCGCGCATGCGAAGTACAAATCGTGTTTTCCCGGTACGGATCGTGTAGCCACAGGCCCTAAAATAAATTCCGACACGTGGGCTCATACGCCGTCCATACACATGAAGGAATGGAAAACCAGAGAAAAGGCAAATGCCACAATGAGGGGCAGTAGAAGCTAAAAGTTGTTCAAGTCTATATTTTTTTTTTCACGGACACAGAGTATGTTCCTGGCGGGCGTACGCTTCGGAGGAAAGCGTGTGGCGAGCGTGGTGTGCTAGCCTCACGGTGAGAACCTGCGGACGAAATGCACAACAAATTATCTAGACATTTTATTCCCCTCGTGGCTCACAATGGATCCTCATTGAGTGTATGGAGCTATTTCCAGGTGTAGTCCGCCTAATGGCATGAGGTAGTAGAAAAGCAATTAGGGAAACCACACAGGGAGAACACGCACAGACCATCCATAAGATCAACAGCTAGAGCCTCCCAGATAGATCCGCGCTGACGCGCATAAATTATTGATTCCGCAAGGCAGTTTGTATACATAATTAATATCGCTAAGGGGTTAATGGGATCAATAAAGGAAATTGCCTTGCATTTTTTTCCCTTTGTACTTGCCATAAGTGATATTTAAATATCATAATTCCAATCATTTCCTCAAACTGACCGATCCTTTTGTGTCATTTCACAGGAATGTTTTTAGTCCCCTGGTGGTCTAGTGGTTAAGATGCAGCGCTCCCACCGCTGCGACCCGGGTTCGATTCCCGGTCAGGGAACCATCCCCAGCCACTCTTAGTGCCGGTCCCAAGCCCGGATAAATTGGGGAGGGTTGCGTTAGGAAGGGCATCCAGCGTAAAACATGTGCCAAATCAAACGTGCGGAGGATCCGCTGTGGCGACCCCTAACGGGAGAAGCCGAAAAGAAAGATTCACAGGAATGTTTTTAGTGCAAGATGCTACGGATTAGCCAACGTGTTTGTTTTTACAAGGAGTCCAGTATGGACAGAAATTAGACAAAATTCAAGCTTAAGAGGGTTTGGGTGGTCTAATTATTTTGCGGTAACCTTGAACAACAACCTTGAACCTTGTGTCCTGATTGGCTGCTAATGAAACTAGTAAGCTGTTCAACCCCTTGAATAAGAATACAACCCGATCATGACTACATGGAATTAAGTGAAGTGCTCTGGCCCTTCAGCACAAAGCCAGCTCCATGAAGATAAAGTTAAGCTAAGGCCTGCTTCTTTAGATCTCAGACCTCAACACCTTTGGAATCCCCAGGTACCTCCCCAGACACCCCAGGCCTCCTTACAGTAAACCAGTACTTGATTTTACTTACGCATTTGCCAGTGAATGAGCACAAATCTCTACAAGGACACTTAAAAAGCTAGTGGAACACCAGAAGGGTGGAGGTTGTTATTAAATGTGGAATGGGATCATAATAAAGCACATAACAATCTCGTGGTCAAGTGTTCAACTTTTTGCTGTTTTATTTGCTTAAGGACAGAGATTGGCTGCAATTGAAACTACTAAGCTGTTTAACTCCTTTAAGAAAGTACCATTAGTAGGACCTGATCTTATGACTATATGGAATTGATGAAGGGTAGACTTGTTAGGGTTAAGTTAGGGTTAGGGTTAGAATTGGGTTAGGGTTATGTTAGGGTTAGGGTTAAGTTAGGGGTAAGTTATGGTTATGTTAGGTTTTGGGTTATGTCAGTGGCAGGCCATGCATTTGGTACCTGGGCCTTCAGTGGGGACTTACCCAAATTGAATCCACCTCTTAATACCACCACCATCACGTCGCAATTATAGAAACCATTAATACTATACAAAAACCCAATATAACAATGCATGGCATTACAGAGAGGCATTTTGCATATGAAGGGTGAATACCATTTTTACTAAAGCAAGCTCCAAACCTCTACACTACAACCGCAACTGTGCACCTACATCATCTGGAGCAGTTCAGAATCAATATTTGTCTAATAACATGACAAAAACAAAAAATGTAAATAAAATACAACCTACTCACCACAGATGCAGACTCATAATGCATACTCACATCATTTGCACCGCTCCTCAGAGGCTGTAATCCAGTGGTACGGCTCATAGGCACTGGTCTGAAAATGTAGAACAAAACCTTTCCTGGGTTGAGACAAGCTAGCCAGCTTCGGGGTTGGCCGACCTCTTCTCATGATGTCTAGCTTTTCATGAAAATTTTTATTATGTCCGAGACCAAATCAATTTCTTTTCCTTCGTCAGCCATTGTGGCCGTAAAAAAGTCTCACTCTGATGTATTAATGTGTGCGGCGAATTTTAAATCTGATTGGTTAAAGAAACAAACCCATTGCTAATATAGTCTTAGGTACATCAGCCAGCACTACTGATTGTGAAGGCACTGGGCAGATTAGATTGACATGGCAGCACATAAAAGGTGAAATCTGTTTGGACAAAAAATCCAACATCCACATACACCAACTGGAAGCAGTGCGTCCAGAATAAACTGTTGGGAATAAATTAATACACTTTCATGGAACCATATTAGAGTTTAGGTTGTAAATGTAGGTCAGTGCTTCTGATAGTGTTTGGGCCAGCAGAGAAGGCTTTACTGTCCCTGACGGCCCACCATTGGGTTGTTAGGGTTTAGTTAGTGTTAGAATTGGGTTAGGGTTAAGATAGGGGTAAGGTAGGATTAGGCTTAGGTTTAGGGTTAAGTTTGGGTTAGAGTTCGTCTTCTAGTTATAGGTTATGTGGCTTAAGGTTAGCTTAGGTAAAGATTAGGGTTAGAATTTCAGCTGGAATGTATTCAGGGGTGCCCCAAGTGAGTCAGACACATTTTAACTAACTATCCTTCAAAAACATTGCTGGGTGTCGACATCTTCCAGGCCTCGTTGCTGAGCACTCCACTTTCATGCTGCGGTTTTTGATTTGCCGAAGTCACTTCAGTCAGTGCGTACGATCGCCGCGATGGCTTTCCACCATCTACTTCGCACTGACACACTCTCCGTTTCTCCTGCTGCCTCTGCCATGTAAATCTTCTCGCCTTGGACAGCTAGTCCTTATGTGATTCCTGGGTAATGAGGTGAGACTTTGAGAGTCCACAGCCTTTGTCCGATAGCTTTTGTGGAATAATGAAATCCCTCCTTGCGTCAATAGGGTTTATTACAGAGCTGTCTTATGTGCCGAAGAGGATGAGTCATATTTTCAATACAGCAACCAGCGAGGCTTTGTGAGGGAAAATATACTGATTTTCTTTCTTTCTTTTTTTCTTTCTAGATAGCAAAATCAAAGTGCTTTTCACCACTTTGCGGTTTTGTGACTTCTAAAATGCAGTCTTTTAAATAATTTTTGAAAGGAGATAAGTATATACATCTACGTATATAGACAATAAGTATCGGGACACCAGAATTTTTTCAACCATATGTGTTTTTTTACCGAATTGTTACCACATGATTAGAAATTCCTTTTTATCCTACACTTGAACTACAAGACCCAATCTTGATCCAACATGACAATGTGCACAAACCCAACTCCATGAAGATATGGTTCACATGAATTGGAAAGGAAGATCTCCCGCTCTCAGGCCTCCTCATCTCACCTACATCAGTACCTGACGTTAATTCTAACACCCTTGTGGTTTAATGAATCCCCAAAAAATCTACTGAAACATCTTTCCTGAAAGAGTGAAGGTTGATATTTTAGCAAATGGAGACTAAATATGGAATCAGATTATCAAAAAGGACATGAGTCTTATGATCAGGTGTCCACAAAACTGCTGTTTTAAGATACAGAGGTTCGGATTGGTCAGTCAGTCTTCGGAAATACGTTCACGTCTGTATTCTCGGAGATGTATTCATTTGAATTAATGCTGGAATAGTTTTATAGATTTTCTGAGCTTTCAGAGTTATATTTGTCAAACTAGGTAGCAGCAGGGTAATTATGTAGGCTTGTGTGCTACTATATAATGGTACGGAATAATAATTTCTCTTTCGATCTCGTTGTCGGCATCACCAACGATAGACTAGATCAAGCCTAATGCCAAAAAAGGCAAAGTAAAATTATATTGAATGATATTTTTATTTTATCTTTCGCCTGAATTATAAAACAGCAGAAATCCTAAAGGTTAATGCAGCTGTAAGATTTAATCTTTTAATACATCCCCCGGACAGTTCTGCCTGGGATTATTCCTACTAAAGTGAATTGATTTTTCTTTTATTATCATTATTTCCAGAATTTTTTTTCCAATTCCAGTTGTCTTGCCAGGTAAAACTATTGGCAATTTTACTCATTTTTACAATAGATTTTTCTGTTTTCCTATATAAAGTTAAAGGATCAAAAAATACAAATCTCTATTTGATTAAGCGTCAAAGAACTAAGCATCGCAGCTTTGCATTTACTTTCTGCTCCTGAGGAAACCATCTGCTTCAACAGCTCTCTAAACACTCAACATTTAAATTGTCCTTTGCTTGTCAAACTGTACAAAATCCCCATGCCATAACGTCAGACTGTACGACAGTCAAAAAATGATGCACATAAGAAAAAGACTCGTCCGAAACTCGAGTTTTACGTCATCAATCCGTGACCCGCTAAAACCCGGGTTCTTTTGCTAACGATAGTTAACACCAAACAAAGGCAATCTGTAGCGTCAATTTTGTTAATGACGTTGAAAAAACTCCTACACCGCTTTTCTCTCCATAACTCCATAAAACGGGTTCAAGCCCCGGTATTGCCAAGCTGCCACTCTTGGGCCCTTGAGCAAGGCCCTTAACCCTCTGTGTGCTCCAGGGGCGCTGTATCATGGCCGACCCTGCGCTCTGACCCCAGCTTCCAAGCAAGCTGGGATATGCGAAGAACAACATTTCACTGTGCTGTAATGTATATGTGACAAATAAAGGCTATTCTATTCTAACTCAATAAGTTTCTCTTCTTGCCGTACCATCCACCTGATTCGTTTCAACATTTTCCTCGAGGCGGTTCAAAGTTGTGGCGCTAATCGCATCAGCAGGTTCGGCGCTCCTACTGGTTTTTGGGTTGACGGTCGTCGTAGTAGAAATCACACTGCAGGAAAGTCTTCTGAAAACCACCAGAATTCCATGAAAATTTCGCGACGGTTATTAATCGGCAGTCAGTGAACAGGTCAAACCAGAGATTAAACACTGCAGATTTTAGCCTAGGAACATTTTAGATTTTTTTTAATTAGTCTGACGTGCAAATCGTGGCCAAAATCACACAAAACGCGAAAAAAACTCCTTCAGGTCATAGCACTTCATGAAACGTGGACAGACAGACAGACAGACAGACAGACAGACAGACAGACAGACAGACAGACAGACAGGCAGACAGGCAGACAGACAGGCAGACAGACACGCCGACCGACAGTATTAGTATTATCCACAATCTACTAGCATTATCTCTCGCTCTCTCTCTCTCTCTTTCTCTCTCTCTCTCTAATATATATATATATATATATGTTGATGCACATGTAAAGGTTATTTATATGTTATTTATATTGTGTTCAAGATCACTACTGCCACTTTAGGTTCCTTTTTATATTGAGCATGTTAACTGCTTTGTTCAAAAGGTCACATTTTTTAATCTCTTCTATTGAAGCATGTGATCAGACGCCACTTCGCTGGATTTGATCTAAAAATGGATTATCAGGCATCACATAAACTCGTGTAGTCCATGCTAGCTCAAGCGACGAACTGAATACTAAGGAACGATACTCATGTAAATATTTGATATGGGTTTATTATATATTCAAGTTGTTTACTTCACTTCAGACTCTTGGATTCCACTCTATAAAAAAAGTCTATAATTTAAATTATAGAAGAAATAAAATTAAAGAAATAAAATCAATTTAGGGATGTTCAGAGGGCTTGCAGTCGCTGTAATGCGTTGCTTTGTTTCTCATTAACAGCATTTCAGTAATGTGGAAAAATAAAACGAATTACACTCCTGCGCAGAAATAAAATGCAGCTGATCCAAAACATAAAAAAAAGGTTGTAACGGTCTTTTCAACAAATTGTTGTTCAGGAAATGAGCAAGAATGAAACAGGTGCACTTCTGAGAGTCTCGAGTGTCACCATTTTCTGGTTTACATTGAAGTGGTTTGCGGGGGGAAAAAAGCCGAAAACCAGGTAAAAATCAACAAATCATTATAAAACGTCTTATTTTTCAAAGTTCTTGTTCAGTGCAACTTATAGTACAATGTAACACAAATACGGTTCATTTTACTATAGAGATCAATTCCTAATGCCGATATTTATGAGCTTCTATTCAGTAAGAGACATGAAGTTTGTCCTGATTTTTGAAAAACGTTTTTCCAATTAATATTTTCTTCCTGGTGTAATTGGCAAAACAGGCCAAATCAGACGTCACCAATTTTGGAAAAATGGATGAACATAATAATCCAAGGGACTTTGATATGAAGACTGGGTCAGAGCAGCACCGGAAGCTACCAATTGTGGTCCAAAGAAGGACAACCAGTGAAGCTGGATATGGTCAAAGGCACTCAAGGCAATAAGAAGACAAGAAAAGAAGATGCTCCGGCCAATGTTCTGCTGGGAAACATCCTAGCATTGACTGGAATAGAAGTTGCCATGGATGCTTTCATTTGTGATGTCATAATATTACAAAATAAACAAAAGGAAAACTTGACCCTGTAATCCGAGGTCAAATCTGAGGTCATCACGGGCAAACTTTCATCTTTTCGTCTATAGTCTTCCTTTAGGTCAAATTTCCTGTGAGCAGTTGGCTTGATTCTTAAATGTTAGCCAGCTAGCTTGTTGCTACGCTGCTTATTTTTGTACTTTCTGTGCTGCAATTTCAGTGAAAATTGTTGAATAAATGCTCATGATAGTAAAATGTAACCCATATCTACACAAGCCTTTAACTGGGAAACTTTTTTAGCTTTACGCACTCTGACAGCACAGAGACGTGTTTATTGTGGTGGCATCTATGTAATTTTATTTTCTATTCACAATGAATGTGCAGAGGTGGGCAGTACAAGCACTATACCTATATATCTTTTTCTTACTACTTGACGGATAATACATAAATAAACACGATTTATTCGTTGTTGTCCGCTATTATGTGAGCATGTTTCCAGCTCTGATATGTTAATACCCTGATCATACAGCGATTAGCCAAAGCATTAAAACTATTACCAGGTGAAATGAATAAGTGATTATCTCAATACTATGGCATCAGTCAAGGGGTTGATGTGTTGGAAGGAAAAAAAAATTGCAGTTGTAACGATCTAAGGAACTTTTACAAGATGACTATGTCAGAGCAGGTGCAAAACGGCATGTCCTGGTGCCTACCACATGTGGTCCAACGGAAGGACAACCAATAACCCTGGATAGGCGCAAGGCCCCCCCAAGAAGGCAAGCCAACACGATTCTCTGGCCAATGATCTGTCAATGCAAAATGAATGCAGGATCATACTTCGTATACTTCTTCATGGTAACGGTATTCCCTAATGCCTGATGTTCTTTGCCATATTGCAAACAATGTTCAAGAAAAAGGGTAAAGGGGCATTAACTTGTAACATGTACATTTTCTGAGGCCTATGCCTATTGTTGGTTCAGGTGGATTTACTGGTATGGCTGATTGGTGTATCTTACATGGGAGGGTGGTGACTTAGTAATAATGGAATTGGAATTTGTATGCAAAGGTAGTGAGTTTAAATTCCAGCCACACCAAGCTGCCACTCCTGTGCCCCTTAGCAAGGCCACTCCTGGGCCCTTGTAAAGCCATTTTAGTGCACTGCCAGATTGAGCTTTGTTTTTCCAGCAATGCAACATCGGTCAACAATGTTACAGCACCCCTGGAGCACAGAGGGTTAAGGGCCTTGCTTAGAGCCCTCCTGGGCACCTGTAAATTTATGGTAATGCAGTTCCGAATTGAGCTATGGTTTTACAGCATTGTACAGTGGATTAATAAAGATACCATTCCAAATAAACTAACAAATATAATCTAAGCTATTTTGAACCTTATTTGATCTATTTCCATAATTATATTAGACTTTTAAGCTAAAGTACCAATTGAAAATGTAACAGATAGATTCAAAAACTGGTATCCAAAATGCCCTCGTTGCAAACCCTGAACCCCTTGCCCAGACTTTGTCTCATCTTTGCAGTCTAGCTACAGCTCTCTGGCCTGCCTCCCTCTTTTTCAGCTCATCTTGCTTTCCCCCTGGCAGTTTCCAAAGTCTGTGGATAATTGCTTTAATTGGCATGTAAATGAGGCATGCAGGTTACGTAAGGCCACTTCAGGACCAGCCCTCTAAGCAGGACTCTTAAGTATTATCAGCTCCACCGGACCTCTTCTTGCATCAAGTCGAATTCCTGTTCAGACCAAGCTATGAGACGAGCCTGGTGAATGCAGAGTAAAAAAATAAATAAATAAAATTATATATATATATATATATTATCCTTGCCACAAGCTAATGTGCTTTGACATTAAATATCCCAAGGAGGAAAAACAATTGCTTGTCGCAGCACGAGCACATTACAATGATATATATATATAAGTTGAAATTTGAATACGTGAGGAACACGAGGCCTATTGTGAAGTATCATATGCAGAGACACATAAATGTCACCCGTAAAAGGCGGTAAATGATAAAGTAGTGTTTTTTTCCCCCAAGTAATCAGAAAAGATGTCCGCCATCATCCTGCGCTCGGGGTACATCTCTGTTTTTTTTTTATTTAAGATAAATGGATTTCCTCCAGGTTTTGTTTGGATTCGGTGTGTGTGTGTGTGTGGCTATAAAGGGAACTGATCCATCACATCACTAGTGTTACAGGCTGAGCTCAAAAACGTTCCGCAAACTGTGACGCTTCTGTCAGGCACCTCAGCAAAACACGTATCTCGCTCAGCACTTAGCATATGTATCGAGCTGAGGAGGGGAATCAAGGCCGTGCCGGAATCAAGAAGTAGATCACAGTGTACTTATGTGCCGTTAATGCCCAGCGCGAGGCTTGTGAAGCGATGTTCCTACAACAAAGTGTAGTCATGGATGGAAAGCCCCAGATAAAAGTTCAGAAGAGCGTGTAGAGGCGTTTCGTCTCGACTTTGATCTGAACAGCTTTCGTTTTATATATTTATATGTATATATACGTACATATCCTAGCTTGTAATGAAGCGGGGGTCAGAGCGCAGGACGGCCATGGTATGTCACCATTGAAATACAGAGGCTTAAGGGCCTCGCTCAAAGGCCCAACAGTGGCAGATTGGCAGTGCTGGTGCTTAAACCAACGACCTTATGATCATTAACCCAGAACCTTAGTCATGGAACCACTACTGCTCAATTATTTGTCACAGCACTGTGAAATTCTTACTGTGCATGTCGCAGCGATGATAGGAAGCTGGGGTCGGCCATAATACAACACCCCTGCTGGACTAAGGGTTAAGTGCCTTGCTCAAGGGCCCAACAGTGGCCGCTTGGCAACAATGAGACTTTACCCCCCGATTTCCAACCAGTAACCCAGAGCCTCAACCACTGAGCTACCACTTCGGAAATACAGAAGGGCAAGATGATGGTTGTCATTTCTCTTTGCTATTTTTTCCCTCTACCATTCCTCTATACCAACATGCCACAGTTTGTTAATAAAAAAACAAAACAATGCATTTCAGATAATCACCTGCTCAAGCCCATGATCCCAGAGTACCCTGTTTTTCCTGCTCGAACACACTAATTCAGCTAATGAGCTGATTAACAAGCCATACTGAGTTGAAGCGAGTGTGTTAAAGCAGTAAAAACACTATAAAGTGCTGCACCTCAGGACGAGAGTTGGGAAACCAATAAACCGGAAAAAAAAAAAGAACCCACTTTTTCCTCTTCCAAACGCTTTCCAGTCGTCAGATCTCACCTCCAAAGCACTCTCGCTTTCATTTAATCAACTTCCTGTTTTAATAATCACGAGCTATTAGAGCAAAACGATGGAAACAACAGCTGGATGTGTACATAAATATATTATATATTACAATAAATATTAATATATTACCATAACCAGTGCAATTAGCTTCCTTGGGGGGAAAACACGAACGCCGGGCTCACCGCGAAAGAGCCAGAGTGGCAGTCTTTCTTAAAGCAGATTGTGTGGAGCGCATGTGGAGGAGGTGTTAGCGCTCATCCCAAACTACAAGATACACGAAAATGCGATATTTGTTTTATTTTTTAGAATAAACCCTGCTGGTTCTTTTTTTTTTTTTTTTTTTATCACAAATATGAACGTTTGTTTGGCTTTGTTAATTGTTCAACAAAGAAATCAGTTGAAAGATACTATTAAAGTGGGATTATACCATGATAAAGACCATATGAACAATACTTGATCCACCATAATCTCTTTAGGTACATACAGTGCCATGAAAAAGTATTTGCCCCCTTCTTGATGTTTTTTGTTGTTTTTTACATATTTGTCACAAGTAAATTTGCCTATTACACATGATGATTTCATTTATTTCATTTATTCCTTTATTATAAAAGCTGTCCAAACCTGCCTGGCCCCATGTGAAAAAGTAATCACTCCCCCTCATTCATGCTAAATTATGAATGAACTGTGATTTTTTTTTTGAAAGCCTTTCGTCCACACCAAAACGTGGACCTGTTGAATTCAACCATGTATCCCTAAAACTGCTTAGCAAATTTGAAACAATATATAAAGAAAATCTGGAAATATTGTTACATGGCACCGTACCTGAATACGAGTGTGTTTGTATGTGTTTTGCAGGTGATGATGACCGGGATACAGATCTCTTCCTGTGTGACACCAACACTTGCAAGTTCGATGGCGAGTGTCTCCGAATCGGGGACATAATCACCTGCATCTGTGACTTCAAGGTAAGTTTTTTTTTTTATTTTATGCAGAATGAACAGACTGAACCTTCTGCAAGCAATCAGCAAGAAAAGATTTTGCCCCAGGATCACTCTCAACCACGGGCTGTTTACAGCATTCAAAACCTTCTCGTCTCACCTGAAAGTATTTATTTCCTTCCTGGCTGAAAATGCTTCTAAAGCTGTGAAGAAGAAGCAGCAGTGCCTTTGAGACTTTAAATCAGATGAGTGAATTCATATGCCTTGGTATTTGGGTCAATTACAGCGCTTTGGATTGTTTTTTTCCTTGCGTCCCATTGTATTTTCTATCCAAGTGTGTGAAGGTTTTCATAGAGTTTTGTATTTCTGAAAAGTACTGCTTTAATTTAATTTCTTTGGCAGGAATTGTGCAGCATTCTTTTTTTTTCTAGTACAAATCGAATTAGCACTATAGCATTCCAAGTCATGCTAATTGTAAGCAGCGTTTATTACACCCAGGTGATTTTCACGTTTTTTTCGCCATCTCGTCAGAAGAAAACAGAGGAAGTTGTTGTCCAATTAGCCTGGATGCACTGAGGATTGTATTAGCACTATAGCATTACAAGTCATGCTAATTTTAAGCGCATAAGCCCAAGGGCCAGTGTTTATTACTTTCGGACGACTTTTATGTTCTTTTTTTTTGTTGTCTTGTCAGAAGGAAACAGTGGAGACCACCGTTCCTGTCCAATTTAGCCCTTGCTTGGCTAACGATTGCATTAGCACTATAGCATTTCATGTCACACTAATTGTAACAACGTAAGCTCACGTGCCAGTATTTTACATCTGGCTGACTTCCACATTTTTTTGTTGTTGTTTTGTCAGAAGGAAACGGTGGATGCCACAGTTCCTGTCTCATTTAGCTCTGGAATGACTGAGGAATGCAAAAGGAGGGAGTGTGTGCGGGCGAAAAGACAAGCGGGAAAAGCGACTGAAAGAGAAAGAGCGCCCGAGCCGTCCTTAATAATCTATTTGAGTTTGAGTCGAAATGAAAATGGATTGCAGCGCGTCCGAAGCACTGAGCAGACGGACCCTAAATGACTCGGTTATTTTTATCCCTGGCTCACAAGGCATCATTAGTCTCTTTGGTGGAGATAAATAAAGTTACCGTTCCGGGGTCCTTCTCTCTCTCCATCTATCTCTTTTAACAAAATAGGTCTCTGGCTGCAGGACATAGGCCGTCGTGTGTGTGTGTGTGTTTGTAGGCAACACTGGGTCACATTGTTTTTATTTCAGAGCCTGTTACCTCCTAAGGGGCAGAGTGCGTCTCTCGCAGTTCGTCCCGGGCTGCCGGATTCGCGTACTGCGGCTGAGAATCGCTTGACGTCAGATGGCTTAAACCGAATCATAGCCCCATGTCTTTATTCCATTAAGCGGAGTAATTCATCAAAGCAGCATCCTCTTAAAGGCTGTGTCAGACTCAGAGCCTGAAGGGAAGAGGGTTAGAGAAAAACAGAGGGAGGTAGTGAAAGCTTCAGGCTCGCCGGGAAGACGGGAAGTGGGTTTGATCTCTGGTGATGAATAGAGGTCATTCAGCTCCTCGTGTCCGTCCGGCCCGAGTTTATTCACCTCACACCCAGGCCTTTCAGGCGCCTGCCGCATCACTCCTGCATGAGGCTCGCTCTTTTGTGGCTCCGGGCATCCCCGTAACGGCCTCCTTTTCGGCTTCGATAGTGCAGCACTCTGTTAAAGGGTGTGTACCGTGTACACTTTTCCCTAAAGGGGAAAAAAAAGTAAATCAAATGTTGTTACGTTGCCCAAAAGACTCTATTCATACCGCATGTGGATAAGGATGTTCCTGAACATCCACTTTCCAGGCGGTCCACAACATTTTGGAATTTGGCAACAGCATCAAATGTCATGCGCATTCCATCATGGCCTTGTGACAGCTTGGAGCCATTAGAATGATTTCATGTCTGTTCTACTTGAGTCAAATGCATGAGGAAATGCTATCTGAAAAATTATATAATCATTCAGTATAACAGACATAATTTTATGACCACCGATCAGGTATAACATTATGACCACCTGCCCAATATCGTGTTGGTCCCCCTTGGCCCGTCGAGCATTAACAGACTTAACTTCTTCAGCAACTTGAGCCTCAAGAGCTCGTCTGTTGGATCGGCATGTAAATGCATGTAAATTAATAGCCAGTGAGCATAGAGATAGGGCATTTCTACACTTTATATGAACACTTAAGCTTCCAGAACCAGATTTCTGGACTTGTCTGGGGTTAGGGCGTATAATAACAAAAGAATCTGCTCTGTTCCACATGTCAGTTTGGGGCACATTGGTTTGCAAAATGGCAAACACTTGGTCGAATTGTTTGCAAATAATGAAACAGGAAGTAGCTTTACAAGAACCGAACAACAACTCTAACCCTAACCCTAATTGCAATAAGCCTTAGATTACTATTATCAAGAGGAGCAAAGTTCAGGACTCTGGGACATGCCTGGGCTTGAAAACTCAAGGCTCTTTATCATAAAGCAGCCTCACATGTTATTTCTTCTTCATGTGTGTGAGATCTATAGGTTTATCCATAATAAGAAAGTCAAAGGGGGCAGTGGCAAGTGAAAGGTTCCTGAGAAACATTATAATGAAACTCGTTATTATATAGGTCAAACAGGATATTGGTTATTTTATTAGAATGGGACCTGGGGCAGGATGTATATGTCCTTTCTCAGGCTTGATGTGGGTAAGGATATGTGATTAGTCCATACCAAATGTGGTCCAAGGAAGGACACTTGGTGAACCAGTGACAGGGTCATGGGTGCTCAAGACTTATTGATCAAAGCTGACAGACTGTAGCACAAATTGCTGAAAAATCTAATGCTGTCTGTAGGATAGAAATGTGTCAGGACATACATTGAATCACAATTTATTTATGTGGCTGTAGAGCAGTCAGAGTGCCTATGGTGACCTCTGTCAGAATCAAAACTGGACCATGGAGCAATAAAACAAGGTTGCCTGATAAATTACGTTATATTTTTCATCATGTGGATGGTGGGATACATATGTGTCTGGGAATTAAATGGTACCAGGATGCACTATGGGAAGAAGGAAAGCCAGAGGATACCCTGGGCAACGTTCTGCTGGGAAAACTTGGGTCCTGGCATTCATCTGGATGTTACTTTGACAAGTACCACCTACCTAAGCATTCATGCAAAGCCCTTTATGGCTACAGTTTATGGCAGTGATCTAATGCATTATAATGCCCCCTGCCACAATGCAACCACTCATGTGTTCTGAGGCGCATTGTAGTTCAAGAGATATTCACCTAAAAAATTCCTCAAAATCACTGGGATGTGCCACAAACAAAATCCGATCCACGGAGGCTCCTCTTTGCAAACTCCAGGATTTAAAGGATCTGCCGCAAACGTCTTGGTGTCAGATACCACAGCAAACCTTCAGCGCGATCCGATTTCGATTTGATTCAATGCAATATGATGCAATGGCAAAAAATGTGATGCTATGCAAAGTTCTGTCTCCAGGAAGGCGCAGCTTTACCTCTGCCATGTTAATCTGTATTCTACGTGACTCTTAGGACACGCTGACAAACCGTAGCGTTGTGATACGTCATAATCACGTACCAGCAGTAGCGCTGACAGAACGCGCTCGGGATACGGTTTAGAAATCGATCTACATATTGCATATCGTTTACAAATTAGCCATCTCTTTGATACAAGTTGCTTTCACACCAATCTTTGCATACCCTTGGGAAAAGTACTTTCGAAAATGACCTTAAAATGTAAAAAAGAGATGATTTATGCACGCCTAAAAAAGGAAATATGGATATAATTTATATGGATTATACGGACTAAACGTGTATATAGAAAGAGAAAATAAAAAAGTAGCGATAACCCCATTTTGCCGACCGGAATATTGCCGTAATGGTCACCTCTGGACATTCATCATAATCGTGCGATTGTTTTTGCGGCTAAATCATGCCGTAATCAGCGAGAATGAGAGCTTTAGAAGCTGGAGGCAAGAAATCATTGTGAACCTAGCATGGCAAAACACCCTTTAATCATTATTAATCAGGCAAAATGACACCGATTTGCTTTCCGAGCGTAGGCTATATATTTGAAGGATTTTTCCTACATGCAGGATGTTTTAATTAGGGCATGTTTTTGTGATAAGCAAGATAATCCAACGTCTATATGGTATATGCTCACATTCATCTTAAGAGCATTCATTTTGTGCTGGTTCTGCACGATCTTAGCCTACACATCAGCCAATAATTGGATACGTAAAGATAAAAGGAAAGAGTCTGCCATCGGAAGTGGTATTTTTGCGCCAGCTGTTAGCACATCGATCAAATTATGTGTTGCATCAGAGGCAAGTTTTGCACGTCCGCAAGTTTCCGATACCGAACGAGAAACGCAGGCGCTCGAAGCGTTGATTGATCTCTAAATGTTTTTGCTTGTCCGGCGGTACTTCTTTCTAATTGAGTTTCTGTTGTTCGAACTTGGTTCTGCCCCCTCTGTACCTTGATCTAAGTCTTTACTATATGTCCATCACTTCTCCAGTGTGTCATGTGCAGTCTTTGCCCTCTATCTAACACGACTGATCAATTCTTGCACTCTCGCACCAGCTCTCTTTGCTTGGCTGCCATTCATAATCTTTTTTTTTTTTTTCCTGCTTGTCTGCTTGATATATAACAAGTCTAGCAGCTGAAGCCGATTGACATACTGCAGGCCTTCCTGTTTACGACGAATGTGGTTTCATTACCAACCAACTTCTAACCCAAAAGCAGAGACAACCATCTTAACGAGCTTCCGTACAGAGATGCTGGGCATAGTGCAAAGAAAAGCCTCCTCACTAGGCAAAGAACTAACTGCAGCACAATACAGCGAAGCCCTCATTCCATATATTTGCATGCATTTTTGATTCCTGCAGTAATATTGCCTCTCAGAGCAAAGTAGCAGGTTTAAATTCCCTTCTGCCATCATGGCTAAATAGGTACCTGGGGACTGTACCATTACAGGCTTGAAAGCTGGAGCCATATAAGCGGCTCATCTCTGTATAGTAACCTTTTGCACTGATATCTGCAAAATACAGAAATAGTTGTAAAGGTGCTGCCGTGTCTATTCAAGATCCCTGCACTCTTGCGACATCTGGGCTTTACCTCCCTCAGCTTTAGCATATCCACCTGTCTTTCTCAGCCTACTACTTTTACCTTCTCAGCATGTTTTTGTAGCTGTTTTTTTTTTTTTTTTTTTTGCTGGGACTTTTTTTTTTTGATGCCCCTTTTATTAGCTATAGCTTAAGATGAACGGCCCCAATTGTGCCGAGAGGTCCCTGCAGGATATTGCTGTACGGTCCATGAAAGGTTAACTTCCACCGATGCATTACAAACGCAGCAATTAAAATCAGGGAGGCAGTTTTCGCAGATTAGAAAGCGGACTCGTTTCTGCGTGAGCCGAATGAGAATCGGGCAAAGCGGAGCCACCTGTTATTTGGATGCGTTCAAGGATTATCTTTTTTGTTTTTTTTCTTGGACTTTACCCGGACCCGTGTGGCTTACAGGCGGGATGCTCTGGAAAGCGAATTTGCCTTGGAAATAAGAACAGAGCGCCGAGGGGGTTGCTGTGGCTCTAACTCCGGCGAGAGGCTTTCCCCTGGATAGTAGCATATGTGTCACCCCCGCACGGCTCTCTACAGCCTGTCAGACACCATTACTGCAGAACCATCTCTCCTGACAGGGCCCGTGAGCTCCACGCTGAGCCAAGATTCGCTCTAATCAAGAGCAGACTGCCAAGCAGTTAAAAAGAAAAGCAGAAGTCAGGGTTCTCCCATTCCTACAGCAACCTCCACCTTTCCAATCCTGTCAGAAACAGGCGGTGCATGCTACTCAAGCAAGTCCAGCTATAGAATTCTGGACTGTCACTCAGCCGGACATAGGCAGGTGGGGCTGGGTCCGAGGCGAAGAAAGAAACATCATGTGGAGAGACACACAGCAGATTTCTATACTCGCACACGTCTTACGCATATCATTTCCAATCTTTTTCTTTCCCATCTCCTCAACGTGACCCTCGTTCACCCCCCTTCTTGCGAGCTGTCATAGATAATGTGCATCGATGAGCAGACCGGGCTTGAATTCTAATGCACAGAGACCGTCTCTTGCTTTTCTCAGATAAGGGCGAAGTTGAATTTATCACTCCGGAAGGGTACCTTAATTCCTGTTTCACAATTGGTCAAAGCTGCCTCACGCGTGACCTCAAGGGACATGTTCTGAAGGGGTGACTGATGAGGCAAAGAGCGCTTGGGAACGGAAAGATGGAACGAGTCATGCATGAAAGAAATAGGAAGAAGATTTCCATGTCCTTGTGCAAGGCCTTTCTATCCCTGCTTTTGTCCAAAGTCAGGCTGTCCCCTTGGTACTGAGCTAATTATTCGGCATGAGGCTTGTTTTTTTTTTTTTTACTATCCCCTTGGGGATTTGAACATGTCATGAACAGTGTACCAGAGGCTAATCATATACCAGGTTTAGCTGACAGCCAAGTGGGCCCCGCAGAACTTCTTCCTTTTTTGTCAGGTTTTCCGAAGCGCTCTGCGATTTTAGTTACCTTCATTAGGACTCTTGCATTGCTAGACCTGACCTTTAAGTTTTTGACCAAAGGACGCTTTTGTTGAAGGAATCCACAAGTGGTGCACCGTGGGCAAAGTTTAGGAATTTAAAGAGCACTATGTCCTAGCCTGCCCTTCTTCTCCTCAAGGCTCAGCCTCTTTGACAGATCTATTCTGCTGATAAGGATCACATGCTGTTAACCGATAGTAGTGCAACTACAAACTGAAAGAAAGAGGGGAAAAAAATGAGAGTCTGAGACAGACAGCTTGTGTGCAACCGTGTCTCCTGCACACGTCGGGTTAAAGAGGGCACGTACATGCATGTGTGTTCATGCTGGTGTTTCATGTCTCTCCTCTGGCTGTTTTCAATCACAGCATCTCACTCGCAGAGCACTTTCCACATCATCCGTGACCTCTCGGGTTTCCCACTTTGTGCTGCCTCAGCCATCTTAATGCACCCAGGGGTCAGTTCTCACAAAGGCATTTTGGGTGAAGGAAGGTGTACATAATGTCTAATGATGCAAATGGATTGGATCAGGTTGCGCAATGCATAATTAACTCGGTATACCCATTTCCTATCAGGCCGCTCTGTGTACAGAGAGGAAGAGTCAGGCGTATAAAGAGTCCTCGTTTCTCAATTTCATTCAGCCACTCCATTATTGCGACTGCAGGCTGTGGGGGGACCATATGGGACCCTTATGGGACCTTCGCTCTCGAGACATCTCACTATTATAAATACAACACAGTTGGATTTCACACTTAGTCCCTGAATGTATTACGTTTTTCAAAGGTGTGCGACGCTGTGACGAAACAAGTCATTCGTTCTCACGTGCACGTATTTCCTTTTCACGAGAACACCAATGCTCGAGCGCAGTGTCCTTCTCACCTTGCCGGTGTGGATCTCACACAGCTGTTGGAGAATAAAGATCTTCTATATTAGCACCTCTGCAACTTGTCTCTCCAGTTCAGGGACCTCTAGCTGACCTGCTATCTGTGCAAGCAATTGCTGGTACTAATGCCTTACAGCAGCTTACATACACTTTCCCAAGCTGCGGATTATTTTTTTTTAAACACAGCTACTCTATCCACACTCTCCCCTGTGTCAGAGCCTAATTGCTTGTCTCAGTACACTCTCTGCTCACTGCTTTGTGAAGCGATTCTCTTCGCGAGAGAGATTATTCAGACTCGACGCACTCGGCACGAACACATCCACTGATCTTTGGACAAGCGCAGTGTTTCGCGACGCTGGCCGGATGAATAAACGCCCTAATGGATGGATTGATTAATTCTCGAGTGGGAGACAGGAATGGATTAATTGATGGATGGAGTGAAAAAAGAATTAAAGCGGCGAGGTTAGTCACGTACCTTTGACGGGTTTCTTACACTAAAACACTCCATCACGCCATGTTACATCATCCACTTCCTCCCCTTTATCCTTCGGCGTGTTCTAATCCCCTGAGATTACACCTAAATGGTGTGTTTTGTCAAAATGCCTTTTCAGAGCATGTCAGTCGGTGGACGATGTTGAAAGCCACTCGGACATACAGCGTACTCGTGCGTTAGGCCAGATTTTCCATGTAGACCATGTGCGAAGGAGGGAATGTAAGCCGGACAAAGGCAGCCTGTTGCAAGCAAGAGTCACAGCAGCCCCTGCAGGACACACCTGGAACTGCTGGGTGTTTGATACATTCACAAGACGACGACGTGGACAGAAAAGACTGATATATAACACGTTGAATGTGAAAAAAGGTCAAGTCAAGTGTCAAGTCAAGGCAAGAAGCTTTTATTGTCAATGCAACCATATAAAGCCGATGTAGTACACAGTGAAAGAAGACAGCAATTCTCCAGTACTCTGGTGCTACAAAAAACAACGCAGAGCTACTTAACAGAAAACAGAGCTAGGGACTAAGTAAGTTGTCCTCGCCACATAAAGTGCATTGTGTGCAACCAAGTGCAACACAAAAGACACCAGACAATACAGCCGACCAGTAAACCTACTGTATAATATGTTATACAGTACAATGTGAAAACTATAAACAAGAGTGTATTTGTAAACAAACAGATGTGCAAAACATCTATCTTTCTATCCATCCTTTCATCCATCCATCCATCCATCCAGTGGATCACTGTATGTGTGCGCATCTATCTATCTGCCTTTCCATTCGCCTGCCCATCCATCTATTTATTTCTTGGATTTTTATTTTATTACTGTAATTCTTGTTATTTTTTTGTCATTGATTGAATTGAAAATTAAATGAAAAGAACGTCACCTACACACCTGTGCAGAACCAGTGGTCGAGAGTGAGCTCACAATGAACTGAGCCTGTCATTTCTCAAAAACAGTATTAGCATTAGCATACTGACAGAGAACTGGATTGTGAAACTCTAATATTCCAGTGTTTCCAGATCGGGTGATGATGATGTACATTAGAAAAGACCACTATACTATACTACTATACTATAGTGTGTGTATATATATATATATATATATATATATATATATATATATATATATATATATATATATATATATACACACACACATATACATACATATGGACACATTTTTACAGGGACACAGAATTTGTATAGGACGTCTTTGGATGCAGTACCATGCAATTTTCTCTTCATTTCAACTAGGAGTTTTAAACCTGTTTCAGGATAACAATGCCCTTGTGCACAAAACCAGCTCTATGAAAATATGGTTTAGATGGTGTGGAGTAGAAGATTTCCTGCTATAATGCTCTGACTTCAACCTATATCAATACCTGGCTTTACTAACTAAACGAAGTGCTTCACAAGCCCATTTCAGAACATCTTCTAGTGGAGCAAAGAACAAAAATCTTACAGTCAGGTGTCCACAAACGTTTACCTATAAATTGTATATATTATTACTGATACTAAAAGACTAAAACCCACCAAACATGTCTTAGCAATTGAACTCATTTAGAGTTGGTATTTGATATAATAATATATACTAATAATGTTAATAATAAAATAAGACATAAAGACAATTCCTAGCTACTTTTTACTCAAGCTTTTCTTCAATCTTTTTCTTCTTTTCATGACTAAACTAGCAAAAAAAATGACAGTTATTATTGAATTTATTTTTATACAGTACAGACCAAAAGTTTGGACACACCTTCTCATTCAAAGAGTTTTCTTTATTTTCATGACTATGAAAATTGTAGATTCACACTGAAGGCATCAAAACTATGAATGAACACATGTGGAATTATATATGGAATTATATACATAACAAAAAAGTGTGAAACAACTGAAAAATGTCATATTGTAGGTTCTTCAAAGTAGCCACCTTTTGCTTTGATTACTGCTTTGCACACTCTTGGCATTCTCTTGATGAGCTTCAAGAGGTAGTCACCTGAAATGGTCTTCCAACAGTCTTTAAGGAGTTCCCCGAGAGATGCTTGGCACTTGTTGGCCCTTTTGCCTTCACTCTGCGGTCCAGCTCACCCCTAAACCATCTCGATTGGGTTCAGGTCCGGTGACTGTGGAGGCCAGGTCATCTGCAGCACCCCATCACTCTCCTTCTTGGTCAAATAGCCCTTGATGCCTTCAGTGTGACTCTACAATTTTCATAGTCATGAAAATAAAGTCATAAATATGCTAAAGCAGCATACAACTCTATCTATCTATCTATCTATCTATCTATCTATCTATCTATCTATCTATCTATCTATGGTACATTATATATATGAGAGAGAGAGAGAGAGAGAGAGAGAGAGAGAGAGAGAGCTCTTTGAAAAGATTTTCATGTTTTTTTACTCCCTTTTTCTTCTCAGAAAAAAGTCTGCTAGCTGTTATACGAAGAACTTTTTATCTGTATAAGACTTCCAGACGTGTCTCCGATCGTTTTCCACTCTCTACAGTATATTCACCTTTCATCCTTCTCTGCATTGATCTGAGCAGCCTGAACAGGTGCTAACTACTCCTCTATACCCCCTACCCACCATCTCCACACACCTCTAGCGAGAGTCCCAGCATCTCCTTTCCCAGTGTCTCTTTAATTTTATAATTTACGCTCTATTGATGCATTCTTTCGGAAACAGATCACCGATTGTCTTCTTATCTTCGTATAGAGTTTTTCCAGACTGCTCAGCAGTTCCTTCAGCGATGCAGAGCTCCTTCGTCTGCTCAGCTAGTCCTTAAAGGGTGGCGATATTAATAGCCATAGGGGGGCGAGTATAAAAGAGGGAATGGCAGGGGCTCGGGAAGAACAGGCGCCTCTCGAGACACCCCGGGGTGCGGGGCATCTTTCGCACTGTTGCATCATGCCTGGACAAAAAAAAGCCAAGTCTGATTGAAAACTCCGAACCGACAAGACATCGACGAAGGGGGTTTTGAAAGCCATGTGACGGCGCCGCCTCAATCTCGGCCTTCTATTGTTCTCGTTCTCTCTCTCTCTCTCTCTCTCTCTCTTTTTTTTTTCCTTTCTCTCTCTCGCACTTCCCCACCACTTCCTCTGCGTGTATTTTCGAAGCCTGACAAGTCCTTTCTTACTTCTCCTCCTTCTTCACTCTTTATTTCCTGTAATAAAACTGCGGTTGGATTCTCACCGAGGGCCTTGTTAATTCCACTCTACCTTGCCGCTTCCTCTCGTTCTCACTTTTTTTTTTTCACGATCTATGTATATATCCGTCTCTTTTTATAACTCCACCCCCTACCTCATAAATTTTTTTCCTCAGGAGGTAGCACGAAGAATTTCCTGTACTCACTTCTTAATTTAGATTCATGGAAACTGCTTCGGAACGTATCAGTTTTCCCCCTTACAGATTTTCCTAATGAGATTTCTAATGCGATCCCGGTGCTATTTTGAGATGAACAAAACCGATCCATCCCTTATATCTTTTTTTTATTTTTTTTTTGTTCTGGTTTTCTTTTTTTTTTTCCACCCCTACCTCTCGATCGGGCATTGCGCCGGATCTCTTTCAACACTGCCAACCTTGGCTTGGACCTCTCTCCCTCTACATTATACAGCCTCGCAGACGATAAAACATTGGGCATGGAGCAGACTACGGAATCAATAGACATGGCCTATTTTTCCCTTTTCTCGTCTGCCCCCCCCTTTTTTTTTTCCCCACCCCTAGATAATAGCGATGTGAAGATCGGATGATTTTAGTGACTCGGTTCTTTGAATCTAAAAGATTTTTTTTGTTGAGTCGTTCAGTTCATTGCGTTCCTTTGATCAGAAATACATACACCTACTTTGACTATAGTTCCAATAATGTAAATATGATCATTTAACCAAATAAATTTTATTTGTCACATACACATTCATAATGTACAAAAGTATATTTATAGTTAGAATTATTAATATACAACTGTACTCAAATAATTATTGTACTCCTATAAAAAAAAAAAAAAAAGAGAAAGGAGTCACATGATAAAAGAACGAACAACTCTTTCTACTCAAGGCAAAATTATGATGCACAGAATGAGTAGCTCACCTCTCATTTCTATTGGTCCATTTCTTGAGCTCGTTTGTCACATGACTCCCATAATTATTGTAACAATAATGTCAAGATTCGGACCAAAAAACAATCTATTATATTGTGAAGCATCTGTGGGAGTCAAGTGATTCAAGAACAAACGACTCGGACCAAAAGGGTCGAGAGATGAACTACTCAATTCTGTTTTCTGTGAAACGCACTGCGTATCGTATATGGGAGTCAAATGACAAAAGAACAAATGACTCGGACCAGAAGAGTCGAGAGATTAACTACTGGATTCTACTCGTCTATACATAACCTACGCAGATTTTGCGATGCTTCGCTCATCTAGTAAAAAAGGAACGAATCACTCTTTGAGATGACTCTTTTGTCAGAGTCATATTAAGGACTCGTTCAAAATTAACGAATCGTTTGATAATGACTCATTAGTGGACAAAGGCTAATGAGTCTCAATGGCTCATACAAACAGCAAGCATTCAATCCAGCGCTACCCTACATCACTCCCACCTCTCCTCCTCACCTTGTGCACGGTGGAGGACAGAGATAGATCTCTCTCTCGCTCAGGCCAGGTGGACCCGTGTGTGGCATTATCATATTCTCCCAGAATACCTGCCCGAGGTGTGGATCTGCTCCAGTTTCCTGAAGGCCACCCATTTTATGTGCAGCACAGCGAGTGAGCAGAAAACAAATGACTCGTTCTCTCGCTTTTTTTTGTCCTCAAATGCATCAGGTTTGGAAAAAAGACATTATAGAAGATACACCAATAGATTGGTCAAACCATAAACTGAAAGCTATCTACATTTTCTTTTTTTTTTTTTATTAACGACATGTATTCAGTGTCCGGAATCATCTCGAGGTTCTCATCTCAGCGCTCTGGACTTCCTAGACTTCCATTCGTCACGGGAGGAACTTCGGAAGTTCAAAGCTGCCAGGATATATTTGGGTCCTGCTTCACTGGCTTCATTTACATTCTACACACACACACACACACACACACACACACACCTCGTACAAGCTTATTTTTTTCTTCTTTTTTTTGCTAGCTCGTGTTTACCCGAATGTGTTTCCTTTTTTAAAAAAGAGAAAACGCTAACACAGCAGAGATCAGCTGGGAGAGATGTAGGCCACTTTTTCTGTTTTTATTTATTTAAAAAAAAAATCTCCAACCCCTCTAGACTTCATGATTCATGGTTGCTGGATAACGCGAAGCTTGTACCCTCATAATCCTGTTCAGACGTTCTGTTTTTTTCTGAAACCTGGCTTGTGGATACAGATACAGATACAGATGTTTTCTCAAGGTCCATGATTGTCCTCATTTTTAGATCCTATGGAAAAGAAAAGACAATGCACAAAAATCCACTTATTCATGGCCTTCTATGAATTAAATTGGACATGGGAGGTTTTGGTCTGTCCCAGACGGAAGACTGGAACGTCTGGGACGCGATTTCTTCAGCCGTGGCTTCTAAACGAAGGTCCTCCGTCGTACTGTGAGGGATTTTCAAAACAGGCCATCGTCCCAGTCTTGCGAACAAAAAGAGCCTGCAAAGATTCTGGACAATTCTAGAAGTTATGTCTTACTGGCTAGCCGATATAAATGCAATATGGAATGACAAATCGATCGATGCGGTATGTGGTAGGATTACGATAATGTTCTAGATCAATAGGGTATGCTAAAGAAATTCTAGCTCACTAGAACATGCTGATGGCATTCTGTACTAATAGCAAATGCCAAGGACATTCAAAATCTTTAGGTTATGCTACAGAAATTCTAGATCACTATCACATCCTGAAGACTTTTGTAGATCAATAGGTCATGCTGACGGGAGTTCTATGGCAACAGCTGGTGCTGAAGATGTTCTAGATCAGCCGCGTATGCTGATGACGTTCTAGATCACTAGCAAATGCTGATGTTGTTCTATACCAGTAGCACATAATGATAATGTTCTACATAATTGCCACATGCTAAAGACATTCTAGATCACTGCCGCAAGCTGAAGACGTTCTAGATTTCTACCACATGTCGTTGTTCTAGATCACTGCTGCTGGCTAATTACATTCTACACTAACAGCACATGTTTATGACGTTCTAGATCCGTAGCAAATGCTAAAGGAATTTTAGATCACTTGCACATGCCGAAGCATTCCAGATCACTAGCACATGCTTATGGCATTCTAGATCACTAGCAAATGCTAATGTTGTTCTATACCAATGGCACATGATGAAAATGTTCTACACGAATTGCACCTGCTAAAGAAATTCTAGATCACTGCCGCAAGCTGAAAACGGTCTAGATTTCCACCACATGATGTTGCTGTTCTAGATCACTACTGCATGCTGATTTCATACACTAACAGCACATGTTTATGGCGTTCTAGATCCGTAGCAAATGCTAAAGGAATTTTAGATCACTTGCACACGCTGAAGCATTCTAGATCACTAGCACATGCGTATGGCATTCTAGACTGGTAGCAAAAGCTAAATGAATTATAGATCACTAGCCCATGCTGAAGATCACTAGCGCATTGCTTATGTGTTCTAGATCGGTAGCAAAAGCTAAGGGGAATTCTAAATCACCAGCACACGCTAAAGCATTCTAGATCACTGGCGTGTGCTTGTGGTGTTCTAGATCGGTATCAGAAGCTAAAGGAATTCTAGATCACTAGCACATGCTGTTGCCATTCTATGCTACTAGCTCATGACTAGTCAGATGACTTTCTTGATCAATATCAGGATTATGATTAAGAATCTAGATTAAGAATCTAGATTAATGCTGCATGTTGATGATGATCTACACCGCTAGCACATGCTAATGATGTTCAGTAGCACACGGTGATGGAGTCTGAATGAGGCATTGCCCTGAGACAAAACAACAACAGAATAATGCAATAGTATGTTGAAAAACGTTATTCCTTATATTCCTCCTTTCTTTTCTTCTCGTTCAGTGCAACAATGACTACGCCCCAGTGTGTGGCTCTAATAACAAGTTCTACAACAACGAGTGTTTGCTCCGGAGAGACGCCTGCAAACAGCAGACCGAGATCCTGGCGGTGTCTGAGGGACCCTGTCCTATCGGTGAGTTCGCCGGGTTTGCGTATTGTGTGTGAATGTGTGCGTGTTTGTGCGTGTTGCTGTAATTCACTTTCGTTTTCATTGTCACTGATCCCCGTCGCGAGTGTCAGACCTGATAACACCTCAAATGTAAATCATAGAGTTTGGACAGAAACGCCGGCGAACAGACGAACAGCAGAGCCGATGCGATGCGACTCGGGGAAAAACTCGAATGCAGTAGGGTCATAAATCTGTGGCGTTTATGGGGAGTGATGTATGGATCGAAAGAGCTGCAGTACATCACTAAAATAATCTGTGTTAGGAAGAAAGGGTGAGATTCTTAGACTCGAGTAAAGAAAAGCATAAATTTGCTATTAAGTTCAATATTCTCTCCTGTGGTAGCATGAAAACGTCCTTCACTTGAACTAGGAGACCCTAACCTGACAGTGCTCCTGCATGTGTGTGTGTGTGTGTGTGTGTGTGTAAAAGATTAAAAGAAAGAAAGAAAGAAAGAAAGAAAGAAAGAAAGAAAGAAAGAAAGAAAGAAAGAAAGAAAGAAAGAAAGAAAGAGTGTGTGTGTGTGTGGGTGTGTGTAAAAGATTGAAAGAAAGAAAGAAAGAAAGAAAGAAAGAAAGAAAGAAAGAAAGAAAGAAAGAAAAAGAAAGAAAGAAAGAAAGAAAGAAAGAAAGAAAGAAAGAAAGAAAAAAAGAAAGAAAGTGTGTGTGTGTGTGTGTGTGTGTGTGTGTGTGCGCGCGCATGCGTGCGTGTGTGTGTGTGTGTGTGCATGTGTGTGTGTCTATGTGTGTGTGTGTGTGTGTGTGTGTGTACTGTCTGAGTGTGTGTGTGTGTGTGTGTGTGTGTGTGTGTGTGTGTGTGTGTGTTAAAGGACAGACAGATGCCCCTGTAATCATACATTCCGGACCATTCAAGCATACAGAAATCATCACAGTGCCAGAACGAACATAATTACTTGACTGATGATTGGCAGCATAATAGAAAGGTAAAGCGACCAACTTTCCGACCAACTCCCATGTGCCCCCGAATAGCAGACAGCCGTAAATCTGACAAGGAGACTTAAGGAATCTGCTAAATGTCTCACTTGAAGACTGCCTTCACTGTTCATTGTAAACTGATTTACCAGTAAGCAGTAAAGAATGTTTCAAAAAAACCCAGACAAACACACAAAAAAATTTATTAAAAAAAAAAATGTCTTTGATGGTGCAAAATTCGTCATCGGACATGCTTCATTGTCGGTGCAAATCACAAGCTTCGATTCTCCATAGCAAGACGAGCATTTCGATATGTCACATGGCCAGATTTGACAATTTTTTTAAAGGGGGCGTGGCTAAGGTCACTACATTAACTAGCAATCCACTCCACCCACTGTGCTGAGCGTGGAAACGGCAGACCAACCGAGTTAAACATATATGGTTTCAAAAGTGTGTGATGTTTATATTTGATGTTATATACAAAATTCAAAACTGCAAAGATTTGATATTTTGAGTCTAAAATATACACTGTTGCGCCAAAAGTATTGGGACACCTGACTTCTCTATCCATATGTGGATCTGCTTTAAACTGTTACCACACAATTTAACAATACGTCATTGAATGCTGTAGCATGAGATTTTCCCTTCACTTCAACTAGGAGACCCAAACATGTTCCACCATGACAATTTCCCTTTGCACAAAGTCAACTCCATGAAGATCTGCTTTACATTGACTGGAGTAAAAGATCTCCTGGTATAACGCTGGAGGAATTGGAATGGCACCCCAGGCTTCCTCACCTCACCTACATCAGTACCTGACTTTACTTACATCCTTGTGGATGAACAAGCACAAATCTCCAAAATCTAGTGGAAGAGTGGACGATCTTATAAAAGCAAATGGAGATTAATTGTTTAAATAGGACATGGTTGGGTGTCCACAAACATTTGGTCTACCAGAATGGGAAGATTTATAAAATTTATTTTACTGAATACATTTTCTTCGACAGTGTGATTGAATATCACTATCAGTTATGATCCGTATCGATCCACTCTCCAGTATATTTCTTTTCATTTCTACTCGGATCCATCTCCTTGATTGCCGATAGCTTATTTACCTGCTCGCAAGATAACGGTGCATTATATCCGTCAATATTTGACTTATATTATTATTTAGCGTCTAATTCAGTGTTATTTACCAGCAAACTGCTAAATATTGCAGGATGCACGCATCCTGTTTTCCCCTTTAATATTCCACTCGCGACTTTCTCTCGGATGTTTTTCTCCTGAGCCTCGTGTTAATTGACAGCCCTAATTTTATCTTTTCAGTCGAACTTCTAACGCCCGCCCGAAGGCTCTCATCTTGTGAGGAGCGCCGCTGCGAAGCCGGCGGGCTGAACGACTTTCTGTCTGGCTTTAAACAAGCACAGATTGCAGTCACTCCCTATATTGAAAGATGAAATACAACGGAGCTTCAATTTGGCTGTTTGATTATTTATTTTTTTCCGTTACACCGTAGCTAATTGCAGCGTTTCGATACGTCCCCGAAACCGCTCCCGTTAGCCTCGTCGATCGTTATTTCCATCGAATCCTTCATCGTTCGCTCGTCTTTCATTTGTTTTCTTTGAAAAAAACGGCTTAAGGCGGCATCCGCCCGTCTTGTGGATACGCCGTACCCCATATCTTAACAAGTGCAGACTAGAGTTCATGTTTAACAACGCCGTGATGAGCGATTGTCAAATTCGCAACAGGGGAAAAGATCAGAGTGCAGGAGGGAAACGCAAGGGAGGTCGGAACGCGTAAATATTCCCTTCGTGTACATAATTACGGGACGGGATCCCAGAGGAACATTGTCTTTTTTCATGTATGCGTTTACATTTACGCCTTTTGGCAGAAGTTCTTATCAGAATGATTTGCAATTATCTCGTTACGAAAAGTAAACGATTGAGAGTTGCTGAAGGGCCTAGCGGCGGCAGCTTGGTGGTGCAATCCAACATCTTAACCCCTGATCTACCACTTCCCATGTGGCTCTGAAAGCTCCTATCACAAGTAGGACTGAGCTGGAGTCCTGGAATCAGACGCCAAATCATCGCAAATCACTGCTCATTTCTTCAACATAATTTTGACAGTTAGATGTAAATGAACATGCCCGTGAAGGCCAGGAGTGAGAGCAGGGAACAGGTCAAGTGCTAGAGCATGCTGCAGGTATAGAATAGGCACAAAGGTTGGGTGATGTATGACAGTAGATACGGTAGACTTTCCTGAGATATCGTTGGTATGGAAATTTATTTCATTACAATCAAAGAAAAGTATCTCAGAGGGAGGTTGTCTTTCATGCATACATTTCCGTTCATGGCATTTGGTTTTATATCATTTACACAAGTGAGGGTTAAAGGCCGTTGAGCTATTTTATGAGTCGCTCAGTAGCTCCTAGTTTTATAACCAAAATGACTGTATAAGACTGTAGAAAAAACATTACCTATAATCTTACACTCCAGTGCTCATGTTAGTTCTCACTCTCCAGTGTTCTGTATTGTTGAAAGATTTATGATCAAACTCTTGATGTCACCCAAATGAGGATGGGTTCCCCTTTTGAGTCTGGTTCCTCCCAAGGTTCCTTCCTCATAACATCTAAGGGAGTTTTTCCTTCACCACAGTCACTGTTCATCAGAAATAAATACACACCATTCGCCTTGACTGTTGATTTCTGTAAAGCTGCTTTAAGACAATGTCTGTTGTGAGAGGCGCTATAGAAATAAACTTGACTTGTCTTGAATTGACTTTTGCTCAAGGGCCCAGCAGTGGCTGGTGCTGGGAATTGAACTCATGACCCTCTTAGGAATAGTCCAACATCTCTTCAATCAAGGAAAAGTATTTTGGTGGTTGAATGATGTTGTTGGTCATATCGCCCCATATTGGTACATATTAGGGGTGTAATGGTACACGTATTCGATTGAAAGGTTCGGTACAGGACATTCAGTGTAAATTTTTTTTACACATGGAACATAGTTCAAATCTGAATCCCTGAAATTTGTCTTTGCCTCGCAGAGGCGTACACAATAATGCGAGGGGTACTGAAACTAGATTTGTGTCACTGGAAATACAATTTGTAGCAAATTACAAATTGTAATTTGTTTCTGAAAAGGAGAAAATCTTGACAATTCTACATATTGAGGAAATGTATTACCAAAATGGGGTCTAACAAAACTATTTAATCCCATTTTTCCATTTATTTACCGTATTTTTTCGGACTATAAGCCGTTACTTTTTTCCCACGTTTTGAACCCCGCGACATAAACAACGAAGCGGCTTATTTATATATCTTTCCTAGGTTTTTCCAGGTTTCACAAACTTCAAGGCAAAAAACTGAACCCCAAAACATTGGACCAATGAAATTTCCGAACGCAAACGATAAAAACGCACCTCACCTGTGTTCTGAGCTGCACGGCTTCAGGAGAAAAAAAGTTTTTTTTTAAACGCACGACAATGCCAAAATATAAACTCTCGAGAGAAATAGTTGTGAAAGGAAGGAGGAAGACAGTGAACAATGTCTTTCTTGGTCAGCTACTGTTTAGATACAAGCCGTTGTAGCGCGTTGAGTCTGGGTGAAGGGAGAGCTCGCTAACTCCAGTTACAACAGAAATCATATAAGCACAGACAGGATTCCAAAACTCGTGCTTTTTTATTTTTCTTGGCAACAGCGTTACGGGTTAGTCAAAGAAACTTAGAAATGAGCATCAGAATATAATAAGGACATATTCCTCGGTCTTCACACATGCAGTAATACCGGAAAAAATGCGCCGGCAGGCTATTCCCAAAATACCGCTCTGCTCTTAAAGGAGCCACACCATATTTCACCCGTTACACCGTGTAACAGACACTGTCTTTCGTTAAAGCCTGTGTAAAGTTCATCAGTTTCAGTGTAGACACCTGCGGCTTATCTATGTTTAAAATAAAAATCTTTGTCAAATTCAGTGGGTGCGGCTTATATATGAGTGCGCTTAATATTCCGGAAATTATAGTAATCAATTTAATTTGTGCAAATGTATTCAATTTAATCAATATAATGAAGTGCATTGCATTTATGTAATTGATTTTTCTATCAAATATTATAAAATAATATTCTATATATTATTTAATCAAGCAGGCATTTTACAAACGGTGTTATTAAAAAGAAAAAAAAACGACGCAATTTTATGTTTACGTAACTGTAACGGAATTGAACCAAACCGTGACTTAAAAACCGAGGTACGTCATTTTGTGTAACGTTACACCCCTAGGATGTACTGATGCGTTTTGATGGTAACATTACACTATTTGTAATTAGGGTTAGAAGGTTTTTACATGCCCACGCAGAGAAACGTCATCTGAGAATCGCTAACAAAAAAAGCACGAAGAGCTCCAGAGAAGACCTGTGTGATAAAAGTTAATCTCGGCCGGATAGAGTGGAGGTAAGGATGGAGATTGTCTCAAGGGGAAAAGAATGTGATGTGATGCGTGGAATTGCTGGCGGTATTTCCAGACTCGTCCGAGCGCAGGGCCCCGACAGCGTTTAAAAGCGTTCTCTCCAGCCCTGTCAGATAAGGAGATAACAAGCAGGAATCAGAGGCAGGACTGGATAAGCTCCAGGAGTTTCTACAATCGAAGATGACAGAAAGAGCTGGAGTATGCATGGCCTTTTTGGAATGATGTGGTGTAAACGTGAGCGACGGGTGACACAGCGATACACGTAAAGTGTACAGGGAAACGATTTGGGTTTTGGAGTGTCATTTGGTGATTGAATGATTGACTGCAAAGTTATTTCAATGCATGACTCGGGATGTCAACCAATAATTGTGGTTACTCAAGGGCCAGTAAACATTGAACCAAAGATCGGTTTTTGCTAATAGAGGGAGAAGCCGTCTTCAAGAAAAAAGAAGGCGGCGACAGAGAAATTTAGGTTGCAATGAATTTAGATAATACGAGGTGGTAGAAAAAAGTTTTAAGACTAATGGTACTACCTGGTGCTATTCTGACCACGTCTCCGATTTCATCCGAACAGCAAGTTAGATCAAAGAGCAAACGTGACATTCTGCATGAAACCGGGCGATTCTGCCACAGAGACGTTTAACACATGGGCGATGCAGCATTCAAGGTGTTTGGAGCGGAAGAACATCGCTGGAAGATGACTCCAGAATGTAGTGGAATATCTTGCCAGAAGAGTGGAGGTTATTGTAAGAGCGAATCGGCACTATATATGAAAAAAAGGATGGTTTGAGCACTACATAGTCCTATCATATAAACCAGGCTTATGATTAGGTGTCCTCATACTTTTGTCCATATATTGTATTCGAGTCATATATTGTATTAGAAGTGTGTTAGTTCAAGTCCCAGGACAAAGAGCCTTGAAGCCGCAGTCAAGCCCTAAAGCAATGTTGTTATCCATCAGCCGCTTGATTTGATTTGATTTGATTTGATTTGATTCGATTCGATTCGGCTCAGCTCGGTTCGGTTCGACGTCCGGCGGATAGAAAGCGTTTCCGAAAGAATAAATGTAAATGTGACATTTGAAAGTCGAAAATTTAGAGGTGCGACTTGAGTGTTTTTTTGTTTTTTTTCTTTCTGTCTGTCTCTCTTTCCCTCCCTGATGATTTAATTCCATTCACAAATTGTCCATCAACTCCAGAATGGCCTTTTGTGTCTGAGCACCGCGAGCATCCTTTTGGAGCGTTCTTTTCTTTCGCCGCACATCAGCTCCAAAAAGCCAGATGTTCCCCCCTCCTCCCCGATGCTGAGTCAGACTCCATTAAAAAACACCTAAATGTTATCCCGGTTCTCCAGATATACTCCGGGGAATGAACAGAGTGACGAGATCTTTGCAGCGAAAAAAAGCAATATGTTTATATAACGATTTGCGCAAACGAATATGTAAATATTATCCTCCCATCGCCTCGTCTTGTTCATCACCACAAGTCTTTCACACCTGCAAATCTGTTTAAACTTGTACTTGCATCAATTATACAGAACACACCATATGGAAGGCATTGGGACACCAGCCATATGTGCTTCTTTCCAATAATGTTACCACAAAGTTACACACCACGATTATGTAGGACGTCTTTGGATGCAGGAGCATTCGTTTTTGGATATGCTTTACATGGGATGAAATGAAAGATCTTTGACCAGAGATTAACCCTATTGAACACCTATACTAACATCCTTGTGGAACAACATCTCAGTCGAAAGAGAATTTTATAACAGTCAGTGAGGCCATCTAGCAGGCGTCCAATAACATCAGGATTGTCACCCATTTTCCGATTGGACGGTCAAAGAGCTCACTAGTCAGAGCCTGCAATCCACATCTGTAGCAAACTGCACAAGCTCGAATATATTTGTGTGAATTTAATAGTCGTTAGTTTAAACCAGTTGTTATGCTTTTTCATGGAACGTTTATACTTTTCTGTTTTCTTTCCTGTTGCATTTTTAATCCCCAGGAAAACATTCATGCACAGAATATTTTTTTTTTATATATAAAACCCATTTTATGAGGTTAAAATCGATGCTCCTGTTGGAGATGATGTATGCAGGAGGTGCAGTTCCGGCTCCAGTGAAAGGAGACTTGTTGAATTGGGTTCACTGGGTTTCTTGCTTTAGTAATAACGGTTATTCTCGCTGTATAAGATTTCTGTCTGTGATGCAGCGCTCCGTTCTACTGCGTCACTCTATAATATCGAGGGTTTCTATAGCCGTGGTGGCATAACGATGGGATTTAGAGTGCCATCGATTCACCACTGAATGGTGTTTGGATACGGGAAGCAACAGGGTGGTATTGGAGGTCTTAGGCAGGTTGAAAACAAAAGTGTTAAAAAGTTCCTTCGGCACAGTTCGTCACATATGTTCGGACGGACATGATGAGAAAGTCTAACTAGCCTGTTAGCCATACTTTACCCAATATTTAAACAAATATCCCCCAAACTTTCCCCCAGCGTTCGGGTTAATGCTCTGCTTAATCGGCTGCTGCGTAAAATCTGTAAAATCCATCAGCATTTTTGTTGTAAAAATTAATTGTCTGGTTATTACATTTGTTCCTTTTTTTCCCCCCCGAATTGCGCAGTTCGGTGTTTTCTCAGCTCTAACGTAGCTGATTCAGCTCAGCAAGGGCTCGATAATTACTTAATGATCGGAATTGGCTGGGTTTTGAGGAGGAAATGTGCAGCGCATCGGGTGCACTGAATCGGGACACAGAGGCTCCATCAATAAGGAGCAAATAAAAGTGAATAAAAAGCCCTGTTTCAGAAAATCGCTGGTCTTGTTACTTAATATAACTGTTTTTTTGTTGTTGTTTTTTTACACATTCATTTCAATGTGTAATTCTTTGTGAGTTTCCGCATGTGTCTGTGTGTGTGTCTGTGTGTGTGTGTGTGTGTGTGTGTGTGTGTGTGTGTGTGTGTGTGTGTGTGTGTGTGTGTGCCCTTGAGCTTTTCTCTTGTACAACAAGCAACCCATAGATTACTAATGTGTGTGTGCCTTGTTCTATAATATGGACTGCATACTTGCGTGTACTGTTCAGGATCTGTGTGTGTGTGTGTGTGTGTGTGTGTGTGTGTGTGTGTGTGTGTGTGTGTGTGTGTGTGTGTGTGTGTGTGTCTAATTTCACTAGGGCAGATTCACATGACCATGTTTGTAGACGGGATTGACATTAGAGACCCCATCTGTGCTTTTGCTTTTCCAATCCACACAATCACATCTTATACATACTCTCTCTCTCTCTCTCTCTCTCTCTCTCTCTCTCTCTCTCTCTCTCTCTCTCTCTCTCACACTCACACTCACACACACACACACACACACACTTTCACTTTTGGATTAATAATTTATACTATCTATCTATCTATCTATCTATCTATCTATCTATCTATCTATCTATCTATCTATCTATCTATCTATCTATCTATCTATCTATCTATCTATCTATCTATCTGCTTGTCTGTGTCTGCTCATTTATCTATCTATCTATCTATCTATCTATCTATCTATCTATCTATCTATCTATCTATCTATCTATCTATCTATCTATCTGCTTGTATGTGTCTGCTCATCTATCTATCTATCTATCTATCTATCTATCTATCTATCTATCTATCTATCTATCTATCTATCTATCTATCTATCTGCTTGTATGTGTCTGCTCATCTATCTATCTATCTATCTATCTATCTATCTATCTATCTATCTATCTATCTATCTATCTATCTATCTATCTGCTTGTCTGTGTCTGCTCATTTATCTATCTATCTATCTATCTATCTAACTATCTATCTATCTATCTATCTATCTATCTACCTATCTATCTATCTATCTATCTATCTGCTTGTATGTGTCTGCTCATCTATCTATCTATCTATCTATCTATCTATCTATCTATCTATCTATCTATCTATCTATCTATCTATCTATCTGCTTGTATGTGTCTGCTCATCTATCTATCTATCTATCTATCTATCTATCTATCTATCTATCTATCTATCTATCTATCTATCTATCTATCTATCTATCTATCTATCTATCATCGGGTTCCTCATCGTCATCATCAGTATCCTCTTTATTGTCTTTAAACACAATCGCAGTGTTTAAAAGGCATTTCTCAGGAGTGGACTTGTGCTCAGCAGTGTGAGGGCGGCCCCTGTGCCTCTCTTCTTCTCTTCAGCGTGGATAAGTAGGAGATTTACCCCTCCAGCCTTTAGCCAGCCTCACTACTCTACGATTAGGGTGAATAATGTGCTGATTAAACGAACGGCCCGCTGCTTATATCTGGGGGTTTTTCTGCCGTACAGCACGGGGCAGTTAACCATTAGCTCAGCAATGCGTGACCACAGAGTGCGAGCAATGGCAGTCCATTTTCTGCTATTGGAAATCAAGGTTAGGATTTGTGCCGGCGTGAAATCACACTCCACCTAAAGCACTTCTCTTACCACAAAGCTTTTGAAAGAAATGTTTACAAAGACAGGTTTTGCGTAAAGGTTTTGACTTTGCGATGCAACAAGATTATTACTAGGCCATCAGTTGAGTTTATAGGAAGTGCAGACACTTTTTGTACTACTGAACTATTTTATTTTTCTCTCAAATCACCACAAAAAAAAACTCCGCACCAATGGTTCCTGATGGATGGTTTTGTACTAATCTACCAGCACCAGTCTTTTTTTTTCTTTCTACTGGGACTTTTGGATTACTTGGAGTTGCTTTGAATTTCAGGATGTATGTATTTGTCTGTCTGTCTGTCTACCAGCAGTGTCTGTCTATCGATCTGTCTGTCTGTCTGTCTGTCTACCAGCAGTGTCTGTCTATCGATCAGTCTGTCTGTCTGTCTAGCTAGCTGTCTGTCTGTCTGGCTCGCTAGCTAGCTGTCTGTCTGTCTGGCTAGCTGGCTGACTGTCTGTCCGTCCCCCCCCCCTATGATGTTTATTCTCAGCTTTTCCTTTGCGTTTGTTTCTAAATAATATATGCTTTGTCTGAAGTGAGCTATTTCAGGAACACTTGCGCTCACGTGACAAAGATCCAAAAGCCCAAAGCAGAACGTTTAGGCATCAAAGGTTTGTCACAGCAGTGTGTGTGTGTGTGTGTGTGTGTGTGCAAAAACATTAATTAACAGTTGCTCAGGATTTTTGCTGTGTGCTGACGGTGACCAGCTGCCACGGTGCCTCGGGCATAGATCCCCACTCGAACCTCCATATTAAGGGAAGACAAAAAGTGCAGCGTCACCTCATCGGGCCGCGTTACTGTACCTTTACCCAAACCGACCACAGAGATACAGCACCTGGCACAGGTTCAGAGCGATGTGCCAGAGTCTCCGAAGGCCCTCACACTTAATCAGCCTCTTGTCATTGTCCTGTCGCAGACGAGCAGATCTGCAGACTCATTTCTCAGGAGAAACGTCCCACCCAGTAACACAGCGCTCCGAGTTCCTGCAACCTTCATGTCTGTTGTGCCTCAGTGTTTTACTTAAAAATCTGACCAGGGTTAGTCTTTAGCTTCCAGTTTTGTCAGACTGATATTACAGTTCATATTATTTTCCTTATACAGGTACTGTAGTTTCCGAGTTATGATTTTTTATTTAACAAACTGACGATAATTGTACAACAAAATTGTACAAATATTTAATGTTTTGCACAGCAGGCAAATGTAGCAGCATATATGTTGGGACACTACCAGGAGTACGCCGTACTCTCGCCAGTGGTCGACAGAGTTTAGTTGTCTCGGGGTTATAGAGCATATTTTTCAGTGTTTTTGGTGTTTCGAAGCCTAATTTTTTTGTGTCTCTCTTTTACATGGGCGTCGCCGGACTCTGAAACAAAACGCACTGATTAGTTCGATTAGCTACAGGTGTGCTTCTTACTGCTCATTTAGTCTGACTCCGCCCTCCACTATCTATCTATCTCTGTTCTTTTGTATGTTGTTTTGCCACACTGCCTGTCCATCCATCCATCTATCTATCCATCTATCCATCTATCCATCCTTCTGTTTGTTGTTCTGTCAGTCTGCATGTATGTATATTATGTCTATGGGCAGCATTTGAAACTACTTGAGTAACACGTGAGAATGCAAATTTATTTCTACGATTGACGAAATGAAATAAACGCTGATGCAGAAATATATATTTTTGAGAATAACGCTAAACAAATAAGCGTAATGATGATGATAAAAAATAATCTTATTAATAATGATCATTGCCCTCGTTTGACATTTGAAGCTTTTCTTTGCGCGGTGTTTCTGATTCAACAGCCGACGCTGGCCGAGGTCCTGAACTAACACTGCATTTGTCAACCTACCTTATAATATAACAGCAGACATGTCTGCCCCGGGGCCATGTCTCTTTCTGTGTGTGTGTGTGTGTGTGTGTGTGTGTGTGTGTGTGTGTGTGTGTGTGTGTGTGTGTGTGTGTGTGTAAAGCAGTAATTCTGTATTTATTAGCACCCCGATTCCCAGTGACACAAAGCAACACTGATTTATGCGGGTGCCTGTGTTTTGTCAGTGTTTGTGTGTGTGTGTGTGTGTGTGTGTGTGTGTGTGTGTGTGTGTGTGTGTGTGTGTGTGTGTGTGTGTGTGAGTGAAAAAAAATGTGCAAATGTTCGGCTGAATTATTGAGTTCAGGTTGCTGTCTGTGGTGCCCCGTATTTTAAACCATGAAGATGTTCCTGTTAAAGAATTTCAACAGTTTTCTTATAGTTTCTACAAATAAACATCCATTTATTCTTTCTTTCCTATTTTTTTTCTTTTTCTACTTTTTCTGCTTTCAGCTGCTCCTGTTTCTTTTTTTTTTTCGTTCCTGCCTTCTGTCTTTCTCTTTCTTTCTTTCATTCCTTACTGCCTTCTTTTCTTTCGTTTAGTTTATTTCTGCACATTCTTTCTTTCTCTATATATTCTTATTCCTTCTTTCTTTCTTTTTTTTCTTTTGTTAGTTCAACCGCTTATGCTGTCAAAAGTTTGTAGACACCTGACTACAAAATTGCGCTTTTTTTGAACACCACATTCCACAATGAGCCCCGTTTCTTCTCCTCACAGCACTCGTCCTTAGTGCACTTTTTAGGGTTTTCATCCTTTACGTGGCTCAGAATCTGCTTTAGATTAGACGAAAAACCCGCAGCACAGTGGCATGTAAAAAAAAAAAACCCACAGAACCCTGCAGAAGCGGAGTGGTACCCGTCTCCTCCTGCTCTCCTACCGAGCCGAATCATCCAGCTTCGGGGACGAGACGCAGGGGGATGTTTATACCGCTCTATCCTGCTTCTCCTCTTTTTCTGTCCTTTATTTTTTGTCTTTCCACCAGGGTAGAGCACATCAGTTAGCGCTAGCGCCTGAGGAAACGTGATTCATGTTCTACTGCTACATTCCGGCTTACGTAGCTGCAGGTCAAATCACGTCGTGCTGTTAGCATGTGTGTGTCTTTTGTGTAGCGCTGAATGTGCGAGGACGCGCCTAAGTGGGATTTGGGGAAGGTTTTTAAAGGTATGACGCATAAGAAAAGAGAGATGAAGACTCCTCAGATTGCTTCTTCATCTTTCTCACATTCCTCAACTATTACTGTGGCTTCCCTGAGGTTCTCTTTCTTTCTTTCTTTTTTTGCATACCCTATTATTTGTGTTCTATTTCAGTTTTTTTAAACTCTCGGGCCTGAACGAGATGGAGATGGCTTGATTCTGCATTTTATCGTCTGCATCTCTACGTCTAATGTTCAACTTATCATTCTGACGGTGGTCTTGATGCAAAGTAAACGTGCCGTTTTTTCTGTGTTACAGAGGCAGGATCTGGATCTGGGGATGAAGGTAGGGCTGGTGCTTTGGAAACACACACACACACACACACACACACACACACACACACACACACAATGTCTAGAAATCATTAAAATTGAGTCTGTCTGCCTCTGACATACACTCACACATTATATATATATATATATATATATTTGTATTTACACGCACATGCAAAAATCTATAGAATATTTTTGTTTGTCTGAATCTACCATATACTCACACACACACACACACACACACACACACACACACACACACACACAGTGTGAGTATCCATTAACATTGCTTACCTTCATGGATTCACACACAATTTTTCATTAAACATTAGATATATCAATATATTTTTATATTGAACACACACACACACACACACACACACACACACACACACACACACACACACACTTTCTATGATGACACACACACCAAAATGTATCACTGTTTTTCTTTTAAATTAGAAATAATATTCTGTGCACACACACACACACACACACACACACACACACACACACAAGCTAAATTCCACCCCACTATCCACACGCCCCACATGTAAACCCCACACTAGACTCCAAACACTCTACACACCCACACTGCGCACTCCATTCTCCATACCTTATACCCATGACAACACACTTCACACCCCAGACAAAACACTTAAACCCCAGACTAAACACTCCACAGCCCCAGACCACACACTCCACAGCCCCAGACTACACACTCCACAGCCCCAGACTACACACTCCCCAGATTACACATTTCATAATCTATACCCCACAATACACACTCCACACCATAGACAACACACTGTAAATCCCAGTCTTTACAGTCCAAACCCCAGACAACACACTCCAACCCCAAAATACACACTCCACACACCGGACTACACACTTCAGACCCCACGATGCACATTCCATGCCACACTACATACCCCACCACACACACACCCTATCCCACACCCACCAGTTGAATGACAGCACTATATAAAGAAATCTGAAATCTGTCACTCCCTTCCTTTAACCCTGTCCTTCATCCACTGTCTCCCGCCGTCCTCCGGGACTCCAGCGCCTTTCAGTTGCGCCGTGATATTAGCGCTCCGTCGGTTCGGAAGAATGCCGCGCTGGCTCGCTTTGAAATCGTCCCCCGTCCTCTTTTATGCTTCCTCTTTTGTCCTTTGTGATGGTAATAACAAGTGATTTATATTTATACGCCGTCTTTCTCAGACTAAACACTGCACACCAAGCAGGGCACAAGAGAATCATTACAGCACAGCGGAGACGTCGGTACATCTACAAAGAGAAAGCGATGCGACGAAAGAGCGATAATCCTCACAGATGACATGAGACCGACGTTTAGCTCTTAGTCGAAAATGATTCGGATTTGGAAGAAGCTCCTGACTTCATGTGCATGCAATAATAGAGAGGTTCAAGTGCCAAGTGGTTGAATAGTTCTTCTATTATACAGTATATAATATTCTTTATATTATATATATACAGTACAGACCAAAAGTTTGGACACACCTTCTCAAAGAGTTTTCTTTATTTTCATGACTATGAAAATTGTAGAGTCACACTGAAGGCATCAAAACTATGAATGAACACATGGGGAATTATATAAGGAATTATATACATAACAAAAAAGTGTGAAACAACGGAAAAATGTCATATTCTAGGTTCTTCAAAGTAGCCCCCTTTTGCTCTGATTACTGCTTTGCACACTCTTGGCATTCTCTTGATGAGCTTCAAGAGGTAGTCACCTGAAATAGTCTTCCAACAGTCTTGAAGGAGTTCCCCGAGAGATGCTTGGCAATTGTTGGCCCTTTTGCCTTCACTCTGCGGTCCAGCTCACCCCTAAACCATCTCGATTGGGTTCAGGTCCGGTGACTGTGGAGGCCAGGTCATCTGGCGCAGCACCTCATCACTCTCATTCTTGGTCAAATAGCCCTTGATGCCTTCAGTGTGACTCTACAATTTTCATAGTCATGAAAATAAAGAAAACTCTTTGAATGAGAAGGTGTGTCCAAACTTTTGGTCTGTACTGTATATATAATTTACTGTATATATGAAATTCTTAAATGAGGCTACAGCAAACTACAGCAAATATTATACAATAAATAATATTAAACAGAAAAAAGTAATAATGAGGCATAAGCAAGTTTGAATTATTCACAAGTGTGTGCAGCAGGATATGGATATATATTAAACGAATTCTATGAATATTTACATTATGACATATTAGCAAGAGTTATTTATTTTATAAAATATGTAAGATGGAGGTGTACAAGTAGAATTTTACCCGCAAGGTCTTTTCCATAAGCAAAGAGGAGCCGAGATCATAAATGTATTATTTTTTTAGTGTTATTGATTATGACATTAATTGCTAGAGAAGTGAAGAAAATAGTGCAGGCAGGGTGCAGTGGGTGGAGAAGAGTCGACAGGAGCGATTTGAGACAGTGCTATTTGCATTCGAGGGCCTTTGAGACCTGCTATGGTGGATGGGTTCAGAGAAAGCAGCGTTGACAAAAAGACAGGAGGCGGAGCTTGAAAGATTTGAAGATGCTTCGATTTTCATCGGGAGAGATGAGGGAGAAAGCTTAAGAGAAACCAGAATCTAAAGGGAACCCATTCCTCGTCCTCTTTGATACCCTATAGGATTTGGTTTGTATAGTTTGGAGTATAGTGACGCTTTTCTACCTAAATTTACGCCATCTGGCAGACGCGCTTATCCAGAGCGTCTTACAGTTATCAGTTATAAAGCTGTTATACAGCTGAGTTGTTCAACTGATGGTTAAGGGCCTTGCTAAGGTCCCAGCAGTGGCAGCTTGGTGGCGCTCTTATTTGAACCCTTCCGATCGGAAGGTCAACATCTTATCCACTGAAGTTTTTAAGAAACAAGTTTATAAGAAAAGATTATTAAAACACAGGGGTTGAGCTTCTTCCATCATCTATTCCTCTCAAAATGTTGAACTGACGCTGAACTGTATGTTGGTGATAAGTAGGTACGACTGAGCGTCAATCAAAACAAGTTCAAAACAAAGAGTGCGCTCGACCTGATTAGTGGCTTGCTGCATGCTAGACCAGATTCGTTTTTATCTTCATAAATAAAAAGGAACGACTGATTTTGCAAAATCTAGAGAAAACGTAAGATATATGACTTCAGACTACAGAAATGCGAAAAATCTACACAAAGAATAACATTTACCACCATTGATTACACATAATAAATGCATGTCCCAGTGCATAGCACTCTAGACACAATGGACCTAGTTAATACCTGGACTTGCATTAGCGTTCACAGATGATCGGATCACTCATATCAACATGACTTTGGCTTGCAAAAGGGTCAGGAACTGCTGATCTTCAGCTATTTTCACTCTAGGAGTCTCCAGAGTTTAACACCTAATGTGCAGCAATTATGGAGGAGAATTATCAGAATGGGTCGAGCAAACAGGAACCAACTACGGCTTGAACAGCCACTTGGTCCCGTTGTGAGCAGAAAAAGTAGATGTGCTGCAAGAGCAGGAGCCTAAATTGGGTTCTGATATACAACCAGGCAGAAGTCAAGTCTAGACCGAATCTACTCAGTTGGTTTTATTGGCATTTCAACCCTGTGTTTATCCCAATCAAACCATGTGTGTGTCCAGTCTCATTGAGGAGTCTAATGGCTTGTGAGAAGAAACTGTTAAACCCAGGGGGCCGAATGCTTCTTGTTCCAGAAGACAGGAGGGTAAAGAGTGTGTGTACGAGGGGTATAAGCGGTCAGTCATAATGCCGGTGGCTTTGCAGACGCAGCATTTGGTCTAAATGTTTGTTATGGAGGGACAGACCCCGATGATCCACTCAGCTGTGCTCGCTGCAGGGTCTCGCGATCCAAGGCAGCTCGATTTCCGAACCAGGCGGCGATGCATCTGCTCGGGATGCTCTCAGCCGTCCCAGGTGGCGGTTTAAAATCTTTAGTGCACACTGTAAGGCACAGACTGATTTAGCGAGTTGGGCGGTAGAGCCTGCGTAGTGCAGATACAGAAATATTACTGCATTTTTGGAATTTTCAGCATATGATCTGAAAGTATAAGAACTTCATGCTATTTGAAGACCAGCCACTTTGAAACAATATTGTTTGGAGAGGTGCTTTTGTTCGAAACATAATATGTCTGCTATATTGTACAGTTTAGATACAAACGTGTGGAAACACCTAGTCTTTAATGGTTTTTGAGACACATGAATGTTCCTTTTATTTAGGTAAAAAGCAAAACATGCAAGATTAAGACTGGAAGACTGACTCTAACAGAAGAACTTGTGTAAGATGGAGAACAGGAGAGAAGATGTTAGCAAACTGCCTCATCCCCACATTCAAACATGGAAGTGGAAGCGTAACAGTTTGGGGTTGTTTTGGAGCAGGGAAGGTTGGAGACTTATTTAGGGTAAAAGGAATACTGATCCAAGATGGCTACAATTCCATACTTCAACCCCATGGAATTCCGTCTGGACCGGACGTCACCATAGAACAAGACAATGATGTCCATTTTCTGTAAGTATTATTTAGAGAGAGCATCTGGAGTGTTGTATATCATGGATTCACCTGCCCAGTCACTGCAAATAAATCCTATTGAACTGCTCTGGGATGAAATGGATCGAAGTCCTTAATCTCTAACTAGTTAAGAACGCCTTTGGCAACTTTTGCAAGAGACACAGCAAAGTATTTCAGCTGAATGTTTGGAGAAACTAATTATCTAGTGCATGAGAGTGTGTAAAGCTGTTCTTCATGCTTAGGGAGGATTTTTCAATGGATATAAAGTGGAACATCTGAACTTTTATATATTTGTTTGGTCAAAGTAAATCTTTAGACCATTTAATGACTGAGTCTGTTGCATATAAACAAAACACATTTATGTGTCTCAAAAATGACAAAAAACTTGGTGTTTCCAAAGTTTTAACCATCATTGTACCTTTTATTCTTATGTATAGATTGAACATTGATATACAAAGACTGAATGCATATAAATTAATTATTATTAATGAATTAATTAAATAATAGTTTCATATATATATATATATATATATATATATATATATATATATATATATATATATATATATATAAACTATTTTATTTAATTAATTAATTAATAATAATTAATTGATATGCATTTTTTTTTTATCAACTTTTTAAAAACATAGGCAGATAAAAAGCGCAGTACCAATGCCTCGAATAACTTTTAACAGAATTATACATGCAAAAATAAAAAGTATGGTGGATTATATTTGATTCCTAAATCTATTAACCTACTAAACGCATGCAGACTTGTCTAGGAAGCGGGTTTTATGGAGGTCAACCAAATATTACGTTACATTTTTTTTTACAGTTATTACATTCTATGAAATCTGTTGTGCTCGTTTTTACATAAGCACAAGCTAGTGCGAGGTTTGACTGCATATCGGAGTGGGCGGCATTTGGCCGTAGGCACAAAGCTGCATGCAGAGTGCTGTTCCATATCATCATCATCTGATGCTCTTTCATATTTAAGTCAGAAGTTCAATTTTAGAAATATATATAGTTGGACATGTTCACTGATAATGAGGCTGTAATGGTAACAAACGATGCGACGTACAGAGCGAAATGTCCCCGGTGAAAAGTTTGGAAACATTGTCTTTCAGGGGTCTTGAGAGTTCTATTTGTATCTTTGCAACAAATGGTCAGGTAACAGTATGAAGAATAAATTTGACCAAACAAGTATATATATATATATATATATATATATATATATATATATATATATATATATATATATATGTTCAGATGTTCCACTTTATTTTCATTGAAAAATATTCTTTTAGCATGACGGAGAGCTTTACACACTTTCAGCATCTGGACAGTTAATTTCTCTAAACATTCAACTAAAAATACTTCGCCCTCCCTCTTGTAAAACTTGCCAAAGATGTCCTTCACTAGTTGGAGATTTCCGTTCTTGCGATCCAGTTCATCCCAAAACAGTTCAATAGGATGTAGATGCAGTGACCGGGCAGGCCATCCCATGATAGATAACACTCCAGGTTTCCTCTTTAAATAAAGCTTACAGTGCTCTGGCATTGTGAAGACGGTTCCAATGAGCCGCAGTCCAGACGGAATTACACGTTGAAGTGATGAAGTATGGAATGGTAGCCATGTTGGTTCAGGATTCCTTTCACCCTGCTTCAAATCAACCCCAAATTATTAAGGTTCCACCTTAATGATTCAAGGTGAGGCAGTTTGCTAACATCTTCATTTGTGGTCTCTGTCATACACAAGTTCTTTTGTTAGAGATGTTAGAGATGTACCAACATAAGTTGTTTCCAAACTTTTGACAGGAACTGGATGTTAGCTGTCTGGGGCTACCTGTTTGAGTTGGAATTGGAGTTGAACTTGTGTGGGATAAAATAGACGTTTCCACACTTTGACAGACAAGATGGAGCTGTGAGACAAATTGAGGATAACGAAGCAGGGGAGAGGAGAAAAATGGACAGCGAGACAAAAGGAAAGCGATAAAACCGGACGAACGTCGATAACCCGGGCGGGGAATGGAAAGACAATGTGAGAGGCAACCGTTGGTAGGATATAAGTGTGTGTGTGTGTGTGTGTGTGTGTGTGTGTGTGTGTGTAGCTGGGGGGAGTCGATAAGGAGAACGATAGCGGCAGAAGCGCAGGCAGAGATGCAGAATGATAAAAGCCAGGGAGGTGAAGGTAGGGAGCGGAGAGAAAGCGAATTAGGAAGGCGCAGCGGCGGTTTGGGCGTGATAAAAATCAAATGTATTTTAATGGTTGCAGATAAATCTTGCGGGAGGCCGCGGGAAGCCTATTGAGCACTTTACAGAAAAGCGTACACAGACCACCGAGGCCCTCCTTGGGGATTTCCAACCCTCACACACATCCGTCTGTGGGACTGCCGGGACCAATAATGCATGCCGGGTATCGGTAGACTGTAGTGCAGCATCGAGTTTTAAAAGCGGCGTTCAAAGTAGCAGCGTAGTGTGCACGCCATGATAAGGTGCGAAAACCCGAAACTATGGAGAACAAAGACTGCGATTATGCCCCGCAGATAATGCTCAGCCTACACTCGGGGCTATGAAGTGCGAATCGGCTTGCATGCTGGAACCAAAGTGGTGTTTGGGACGCCTGGTTGTGACAGTGTGAGGTCAACTGCTGAAAGAAAGGAAAGGTGCTTAATACTTGTTACATACTTTACAGCGTTGTTAGGAAACTGGTGGTCAGAGCACAGGGTCAGCAATGTTACAGCACCCATGGAGCACAGTAGGTTAAGGGCCTTGCTTGAGTACTCCAAGAGTGGCAGCTTGGCGATACCGCGGGTTCAACCTTCCTAACAAAGAGCCTTAATCACTGGCTGTTTAAGCCCCCTTACCTAGCACTTGCATAAAGAGGAAACTGCTCACCTCTTCGCACATTGTGTCTCGTATGTAAAGGGTAAAGGGGCTTTTTACTTGTCACATGTACAGTACATTAGAGCATGGTGAAATTCTTTCTTTTTGCATATTACAGAGATAAGCACAGGGTCAGCCATGATACATCGCCCCTGGAGCGTACAGGGTTAAAGGCCTTGTTTGAGGGCCCAAGAGTGGAAGCTTGCCGACACTGGGAAATGCCTTTCATGGATGTCGTGTTCATGATCAGGCTTTGCTTTCTTTCCTAAATCAGTTTTGTTTCATTTTGTGTTTTTCTCATGTGCAAACAGTTCCTGTGGCTTCGCAAACAGAACCTTTGCGCACAAATGAGGCAGGTTTGCAGAAAAAATACATTTGAAATACAGATTTTCCCTTTACATTCATCCCTAATGAGTGTGCCAACGATGAGGGTGGTGGTGATGGTGGTGATTTTGGTGAGGAAAAGAAAAAAAAGAAACCAGACTCGAGAGGAATGAGATTTGTGAGGAACCACTCATCTTGTTAACTGTAGAAGGATGTATTTTATGGGGGAGGTGTTAGCTCTGTGGTTAAGGCATTGGACTATGGATTGAAAGGTTACAAGTTTAAATCCCAGCACCGCTAAGCTGCCACTGCTGGGCCCTTCAACAAGGCCCTTAACCCTCAACTGCTCAGTGGTAAGTGGCTCTGGATAAGTGCATCTGCCTGAAGCCATAAATGTAAGTGTAAATTTATGCTGTACAGTAGAAGTCTAATTGTGCCAGATGCAGCCATTTTCTCCCATTGCCCAAGTGCCCACGTGAAAACATCGATCTGTATTACACTTCAGCTTCTCAAAACTTGACCACAGGATGGCCGGTTTTGTATTAAACGATCATGGCACGTCCGCAAATCCAGTGCTGACGGCGTGTCTTTGAAAAGTTATCCGTTCGCATTTACCGCATTATCAAAACGCACACTCGTGTCCATACTCTGATTCCTTTCTTCATAGCGTATTTTGAACACATTTCCAGTGTGCCTCACGGCATTCGCTCGCCTTTGCGCTCAAGGTTTACTCCGGTCTTCCAGGAGGCAATTTGTTATCTGAACTCGACGCAGCTCCCAGGAACACTTACAGCGGGCAGATACATTATTTCCATATTGCGTTTTCTCCCTGATGTGTCCCTCATATGAAATAATTCACACAATCATTCTTTGTTAGGAGAATGAAAAATTCATGGACTACTGTGAGTCATATCGCTGCAGTGCTTCCGAAAGACCAGCACTACTTATACTTATACTTACACTAATCCACATGGGATTCATGTAGTTCTTTTCATGCAACAGGAAAATGATTGTTTGCGGCATGACGCGTTATTTAATACAGGCAGAGGTCAAACAGTGTTTTGCACCCGTTAAAAGAATACACGGCAGCGTGCAAAAGTTTGCATCCCTTCAGGACAAAATGAGGACGTAATGCAACTGTAAATGTATCGTCTGAGAAATGGTGTTCAAATCCTTTCTGAATGAGCCATCAGCCATTAAATTAAAAACAATCTGCCAAATATTATATGGTGCCCTTTCTTCCACCAATTAGCTCTGATCCACATTAGTGCAGAAGATACTTTAGACCAGTAGTCCCCAAACTACGGCCCACCCCCACATTTAGTACGGTATTTGATAATAAAGGTTGGCTTTCAAACTATTATTTTCCTCGTTAGTTATTAATAGAGGTCGAGGCACCGATAGTTGATTGCTGGAACTATCGTCTATCGGCAAAAATCCATACCGATTTCTGGTCCGCAGTCATTAGAGGCCAATCACTGACCCCATGAGCTGTTTGTTTTTACATGCAAGTGTTATATTATATTTATAATTTATTAAATATATATTTATTCATGAATATATCCATATTTTTTCCTTTAGCACATTTTCTTGATTCAGTACTGACTAAAATTATATATTTTTTGTTTTTTATCCAGTTTCCATAAAAAAAAAACGGTTGAGTAATCGATTATCGGCAAGTACGATCCAACCTAGCTATCGGTATTGGTAAAATCCACTATCAAAAACTATTAATTATTTGTTAGATTCATTTTCTATAAATTTGAAAAGTGACGCTCATTTGTCTAGGGTTCAGAACAAAATAATTAACTAATCTAGCATTAGTAGGCATAATAAATACATTTAAAATCATAATAAAAGCTCTACCATAATACTGATAGTCACTCCGGCCCTTGTTATTTTCTGTTACAGATCCCAATAAAGAAATCAAAAATTATGTGGCCCTCACAGAAAATTTTTTTTTTAAACCCTGCTTTAGGTCCTGTAAATTGGGGGCTTCCATGTATCACACTTGTCCAATAGTTACTCAATTGAATTAAGTTTGGGATGATTTGGAGGCCATTCCTGAACAATTTTTGCAATATGGCAGGAAGCTTGATCTCACCTATAGAGGCTACTGCCATCTGCCATAACTTATTCTGATGCAGTGTTTAGACTGCTGGAATACCAGGACCTGAGGGATTCCCAGCAGAACATTTTCCAGACCATTCCACTGCCATCACCAGCTCACTTTCTTCCCATACTGCATCTCTTCCTCAGGCAAATACCACGATCATACATCCAGGCCACCTTCTTTTCTTGCTTTATGCTCCAGTTCTGATGCTCACAAGGCCATTGTAGGGACTTTGAATGGTGTACAGGGGTCAGCATGGGCACTTTGATTGCTCTGCTGTGATACACTGTTGTTCTAACACATTTTCAACAGTTTGAATGTACTGCAGTAGCTCTTCTGTGGAAACAGGATAAGCTTTACTGCCCACACGCATCAGTTCACCAGTTCCCGTTCACCTCCGGCTTCATTTATCCCACCTCTGTCTGTTTAACGGCTTGATGTTTTAATAAATGCAGCTTTATCTTTGACCTTGTTCTTCTTGATATTTTGTTAATTCTGACAGATTGATTGGGCACACTTAGCTCTTTCTTTCTTTCTTTTTTCTTTCTTTCTTTCTTTCTTTCTAAACTGAATTTATATTTACATTTACATTTTTCAGACGTCCTTATCCAGAGCGACTACCAATTGAGCAGTTATAAGGGACTCGCAGAAGGGACCAGCTTAGTGGTGCTGGAATTTGAATTTGTGATCAAGTGATCAATTTCTTAAATGCTGAGTAACCACTTTTGAACTTCAACTGCACCCTGTTTCCCCTCACCTACTGTTAAAACAAGATTTGCATAAATCATAAATCATTTGCTTATCTTTTTCTGGAAATGTTTGTTCTCCCCTTATAAATCAATTTTGGAATCCAGAACAGTGGCTTAGCATGCAGGATAAGTCACATGCTATGCAGAATTCCTGTATAATCCCTGGGATCATGTATTTTCAACATCGGAAGGTAGTAGGTTATAGGGGTGTAAGCAAATATCGATACACGATACAAGATTCCTTCATATCCTTTCGAGATTATATTGCGACCAGTAGATAGATAGATAGATAGATAGATAGATAGATAGATAGATAGATAGATAGATAGATAGATAGATAGATAGATAGATAGATAGATAGATAGATAGATAGATAGATAGATAGATAGATAGATAGATAGATAGCAGTCTTCTTATCTCTGAACTCAAATCATGACAGGAAGCACTCACATAAGGGCATGCTACTATTGTTAGCGATTGCCACATTGACTGACTTGCAATGTGCTTTGTTTACACGCAGTTTGTTCTTTAGACGGGAATATTGTAAAACTGGCGTTCAAAATCTTAGGACCACATGTGCTGTTCGTGGTTGCACTTATAACCAGATCAAGTTTCATTTGTGGCTTAAAGAACTGCCTACAGGTAAGAGCACAGGTTTCATCATAGGGGTAGGTTTTGGTTTAGCGGACTCATTTTTAGATGTCATTAATGACAGCTTTTCTAAAATGATGTCCTATTCCTAAAATAAGAAATATCGCCTTGCTTACAGTATCGCAACACATCGTATCGCAACCGTATTGCGATATGTATCGTATCGCCCGATTCTTACCAATACACAGCCCCTAGAGGTTAAGGAATTGAACTTTGGAATACAAAAGTCGCCACGGTGCCACTCCGTCCGCTCCACTTTGGATAGAACGTCCACAGGAACACATGCCTCCGGTTAATGCTCGCAACTCGAGCTCAAGAACGACAGAACAAACATGTTTTTACACAGACACAAGTTAACAAACACCTTTTTTTTTTCCTTCGACTCTTTGAAAGTCTTCGGTCAAGAATACCGGGTCAACCGAGCGGAGCGAACGCGACTACCGAAGGGAATAAACGATAATGAGCTACTTCATTATGCTGAAAGCGTTGTCTTTCAATCTCTCATTAAAGCACTGTTTGCTGCTTTTAATTACAGTCCAGAACTTTAAAGACACTTACCTGAGACTGCTGCATGAGGTGAAATAACCTCATTATTTCAGTTTACAGGGCAGACATTTCCATTTATCAGCTTTCTTTTTTCTTTGCGAGCCCCTTCTATCATCTCGCTTTACCTTTTCCAAACAACATATAAAACGTCTGTTACGTAATCAAAAGGCAGTTGTTACATTATTGCAAACGGTGTCATAGTTTAATTGCGGTGATTAATCGTTGCGTTGCCTTTACCGACGCACCTCTACGGATTCGTCTGCACTTCATTAATCCTAATTACCGCACGCCAGAATCCGTTTAGCGTTCCCAGCCAGAGTTCCGTCGCCAGGACCAATTATTATTTAATGCCCTTAGATTTTCCATAATCGATACCGAGTTGCGAGTGGGAGCCAATTACGACGGTTCCCAAGCCGTGATTTGTACCATGTTACTTTTCTGAACGCTTTTATTTATTCACCGATCGAGCCGCTGCTCTCCGAATATATCTGGGCGTCTGAACGACTAGCGAACATCGAGCTCGCACCATTATCGTAACACCCTTGTCTGCTGTTACCAGGGAGAATTAATGGCCACGCCAGCTCCTCCAGGTCCTCCAGGCACGGACTTTCCTGGCTCGCTCGATCACCATGGAAACGCGGTTAGGGGTCCGAGACAGTGGCGCTAATTTAATCTCTGGCCGTTACGGCTGCGATGATATAGGAGGCCCCGAACATGCGCACGAATATTTTTTTATTTTTATTTACTATTTTAACCTCAGGGATCTTAGTATTAGATTTTTCATCCTGCAACAAGGTGTTTTAAAAGTAGATTTTATACAGCGAGTTTGTCTGGTGCATCCGATAACGTGGAGACCGGAGCGCAAAAGTGCAAACGTTGTGCAGAGCGTAAAAAAACTATTTGATTAATGCAATAGGTGACATCAGCAGGAGCTTTCTGGAGTGAGGTTTAATCAGTGCCATTAAGATCTTTTTTTTTTTTTTTTTTTTATGAGAGCAGTTCTGCATCGTGCTTTCTTGTATCACTCCGATAGGTTTTTTGTGTGTGTGTGTGTTTGTGTGTGTGTGTGTGTGTGTGTGTGTGTGTGTGCGAAAATAGATTTTTAACGCTCGGTACTTAACAGACCGCAGTCTAAAGCAGATCAAAGGGGAACTGGAAAAAGTGAGTCAGAGAAGATTTATATATTTATTTTGCACGCTGCTCTGGGCTGCATCTTATCGCTGCGTGTTCAGGGGATGAGAGAATTACGCAATCCAGATGCAAAGCCGTTTTTTTTTTTTTTTTGGTTTGTTTAGTTTTTTTTTGTATTCAAATCCAACCTCGTTTCGCTCAACGAACACGGCACCTCGACGAAAGCACTCGGCGAACGCGGGCGCGAAATTTCGGATCGATACCCCCAAATGAAAAGGGAATTTTTTTTCTTACTTTTTTAATTACTTGATCATCTCATTTTTTTCACCGACATGGCCTTTTGGATGTATTTTCCTTGTAAAGAGAGAGTGAGAGAGAGAAAGAGAGAGAGAGAAGAGAGAGAAAAACACAATCGATTTATGTCAGCTCATTCGCTATTCTCCCCCAACTTCATCAAATGCCCCCTAGAGTTATTAATACAGTCGGGGCCAGCGTTGATGAAATGTAAATCTGTCAGATTGGGTGGGATGTAAATGAAATGAAACAAAAGAGAGAGGGAGCGACGGGTCGCAGAGCTCCTCGGTCTGCCGCGGCTCACAAAAGGACGTACTGTATTAATATGGGTTACCCTTGGGCCAGAAGAGGATTTCGATTATATTTTGGAAAATATAAAATAATGACTTGGGCAGATTGGAGAGGGCAAGGAGGGGAATGTGAAACTGCGTACCAGGCGTATAAAGATGAGCTCGGTGCATTAATGGAAGGTTTAAACCTAGATTACTGCCATAGTGAAAGACAGGTGCCATTTTGATTGGCAAGACGTAATGGACTCAAGGGCAAGAGACAAAAAGAAAAGGGAGTTGACAGAGTGGGTGAAGAGGTGGGAAAAAAATGTCTTTATTATATATGTGTTTTAATTACATATTCAAGACATTTAATTTCATACAAATATTTTGAGACATTTCAGAGTATCAAAGTTTGAACCGGAATTTTTTTATTTTATCGATCTTACAACGGTGATAGCGGTAGGACAAAATAAAAAAAAAATTATAATTTGCACGGCAGGCAAATGTAGCCGCATATACTCCGCCCTCCACTCGTGAACCAGCGCCTGCTGCCACGTACATACATAATGTAAAGTTTCTATATTACGACAATTGCACTATATTGCTAAATTATGTATTGTTCAATTCTAAACAAATTACAGTATACTACCCCATACTGATCACCAATCGTTAAGGCTCCTAGGTCATGTCTCGATTTATGATATTTTCAAGTTACGATCGGGTTTATTGGCGCGTATCTCCATCATAAGTTAGGGATTTTTAAAACGGACACTTGCGACATTTCCAACAAACACTCAAGCCCGTTCATAAGCTCCGAACGCAACGTCGTATCTGGAAATCGCCAATCTACACTAGCAAAGCACCCTACTCAGCCCACCTGATTTAATAACAGGATGTCCAAATGCAATTTGCAGCTCAGTTGTTGAATATCCTCTCCTGCCGGGGAACAGACTTAGTTTCAGAAATTAACCTGTATCGATTTCCATAAGCAAGCCTTTGAGAAACTCTTAGGATTAAAAGAGGTTCTGGGTTCTGGGATTAAAAGAGGTTCTGGGTAGAACCTGGAGCACAAATAACACCAATTTCTATAAAATTTTACATGTTTTGCAAGTATTTTATGGTTGGGACAGGTTTAATTTATTTATTAAATTTGGCAGACACTCTTATCTAGAGCTTAAATCTCTTGCGTTCATACAGCAGCTTTTGGGTTGGGGGCCTTGCTCAGGGGCTCAGAGGTGGCAGACTGGCAGGTTGGGATATCCATACTTCAGATCCAATGTTTAATGCCTTTACCACTGAGCTACCTTCTCCCATTCATACCATTTGTAAATTTTTCCTTCTACACACAGAACCACGGCAAGGATATTTTAGAGCTCGTTTGACTTTGGCCCAGCTTCACTTTACAAAACTCTGAGCTCTAAGCAAATATTGCCCTCCAGACAGTAATTATGCGAATCCAGTATATGATAAGCTTTCACCGCCTCTCTAATGTAAACACACACTATATCCAAAAGGTCATGATACACAGTGAGGGGAGAAGTCACTGGCAAATTGGCAACACTAGGATTTTCATTCAGCTTAATATAATTTTGTTTGACTTGTATAGCGCTGTAGATGTTGTCACGAAGCAGTTTTGCAGAAAAAAGAATACAATTGTTTTAATTCATAAATCTGCACTTATACGTTTATCCTTAATACCCAAACCAGAGGTGATAGTGACAATGTCGAAGTCAAGTAGGCTTTATTGTCATTCAAACCATATAAAGAGTAGTACACAGTAAACACGAAGCTCAGAGGTTAAGATGTTGCTCAGTGGTTAAAATGTTGGCGTTCTGATCAGAAGGTCATGAGTTTAATTATGAGCACCAACAGGCAACCATTACAATTTCTCATTTATACAACTGAGCTGTTAAGGGTTTAAGGCCATGCTAAAAAATAAAACAAGAAGTGGCAGCTTGGCACTGCTGGGATTTGCACTCATGACCTCCTGTTCAGTCCAGCATCTGTGTACCGCACTGGATATATGGTTTAAATGATAATAACACCTACTTGACATGACTTGTCTTGAGGGGAAGTGGTAGCTCAGTGGTTAAGACATTGGCCTTAGGATCAGACTGTTGTGAATTTAAATCCCAGCACCACCAAGCTGCCACTGGGCCCTTGAGCAAGGCTCTTAATCCTTAACTGCTCAGAAAATAATTGTCATTCTAGATCAGTGTCTGCTAAATGCTATATATGAGTAAATGAATGAAATGAGCTACCACCTGCCAAACACGGAAAGCAGAAAAGCTTCTCAAAATGCACGAAACAAGAGCAGAGGACCAAATCGGTTGTTTAGTTCACCAAGGAACCTGACGTAGAGGTTTTAGAGATGGGACACACTTCACTTATAGTCTTTTTCCAGTCATCAGCCGCCCGGTTCCGATGACCGAACCGTGCCAAATAAAGCCCCCGGATTCCTTGCGATAAAAGTTCCATTTACGAATTTGCCAAAACGATCGCAGTCGTGTTAACACAACACCATCTATAGCACATTCCTCTTCCTGACTGATCAGTGAAGGTTCATCCGAACGGATTCCATGAAGATTTCTTTCTGTTATTATTACGCCAGTTGTTTTGAGATCGGCGTCCCTAATTTAGCGTCTGTGCGCCACATGTACATCTCCGTCTTGCAAACAGCAATTCATCAAACCGCGTGCGACTAAAAAAAAAAACAAAAATAAATCTGGAGTACCCACAACCCTGAATCCTCCAAATTACAGTTGCGAGCGCAGCCCGAAGTCCCCGGGGTTAGGAGGCACGGCGGTTTTGAAATGTAAACATCTGAAGAGCTTGTTTGTTTATATACAGAGCTTTGACTGCTGAAAGGCTCATTTACCCTGGGATGTGTCTGCAAACTCCCCTGGGCTCTTGCAGTTTGTGTGCTAGCAGGAAGAAAAAAGTGCGTACAGGAGTAAAATGGGGCTCCACTGGGCTGTCGAATGTTTGTTTTTTTTACCGGAAAAAACCCTCTGTTTACTCGCAGTCGAGGCAGCAGGGCTGAAACTAACAACCAGCTGCATTTGGTCCTAGATGTTCAGGTAGGACTTGTTATTTTGAAATGAAATCAAACCAGCTACTTGTTCGGGTACCTTAGGCCTTAGGCATCTTGCACTTGTACTGCTGACTCGTGCAGCTTTGTACCGACAAGCAATTAAAAACAAACGGATCACCAAGATCTGCACTTTCCCGAGTTTCATTTCATGTCCAAACTTTCTCATTTGATCCGACTCGGCTGTATTGTGTTCGATTCCACGTTTTTGCTGTAATTACTCTATGATGTGAATTTTACCAACAGGGAAAACGGGAGCTATAACTTTGCTACGAAAGGTCACGTTTTATTAATTGAACAACTCCCAGGAACAACTCGACGGTTCGTTCATTTTGAACGAGTCTTTAATGTGACTCGAGTCATCTCAAAGAGCGATTCGTTCATTTTCTACTGAACACGAATGAGCAAAGCAATCTGAGTCGTTTGTTCTTTTATCACATGACTCTCATATATGCTATGCAGTGCATTACACAGGAAACAGAATTGAGTAGCTCTGGTCCTAGTCATCCGTTCTTTTGTCAATTGATTCAATGGTTTAGGGTTTTTTTTTGTCAAAAAAGAAGGAAGAAAAGTATCGAAAGTTTTATGATCTCTACAGAAAGCGATGTTAAAATGCAGCCTTTTCCTTCCCCATCATCAGAGGTTCCTTCTTGAACATCTCAATCCATTGATTGGTGTGTGTCTTGCAGTGGAAAAAAAAATAACTTGGAGGGTAATATAGTCTAGCTTAGCTGTTAAAGACCTTCAGTCTCTGGCTTTAGCTGAGAGGATTTGTCTTTAGCACCTAGATCTCTTGTTCTCATTTGCTAGCCCAGTGCTGCTGACTTGGACCTCTCCTAAAGCTCAGCCAGCAGGAAGAGTGCAGTGCCAGAAGGATTAGAAGAGCTCAGTAGCAACGACTGGCGCACACAGTGCTGGAACGGCTCGCTTACTCTAGGTCAACTGGAGGACTTTTGCCAGGAAAGCCAAGGAGGATCTGTCCATTAACTGAGGGAGGGAGTGGTGCTATTTGGGGCTGAAAGGGACTAATAGTGTGTTTGGCTGATTAGCATTTGACTACAGGAAGAAGGCTAAGAGCGAGCATAGAAGACATAGCTAGACGTTTTCTCTAACTTACATAAAATCCTACAAAATCGTTAAATTTCTTACAAAAGTTTGTACCGTTTCATCCTAGTTAATGCAACGAGGCGCAAACCGATGCCACGCGGCGATATATAGCGTTAAACTGGAGCAGCTTTTGACCTCTACGGGGATTGGAAAAGTAATTGCAGTCAGCTAAACACTCGAACCCTAAAACCTAATAAAAAATAAACTCTCAGGAGCTTCTCTCTTTTTATTCCTCCGGTTTCGCCTGGCTCTCATTGTTCATTGACCTTTTGATCGCCGCGTGTGTGTTCAAGTCCATAAAACCCGGTATAAAACAGAAATCCACGATGTTCCACCTCCCCCTCCAGGGCAAAAAAAAGACTAATGTGAGAACTGCAGGAGGAGAGCAGGGCGTCGAGATGGTGTACATTCGGTACAGCCTCGACCGCTCTGCAATCCTTCCAATAAAAACCCCGGTTCTCCATTCTTAGCCTGCAGAAAGTGACACTTTATTGACTAGCAATCGACCGCTAGGTGCCGGGGATGGTGTTTCTCTCCATCTATGCCTTTTTCCTCAGATGCCCAGGCTCTTTCATCTCGAAGCATCAAACTTCTCCCTTAGGCATTCTTCTCATGTTGACTTTTTTGGGGGGGGTTTTTGGTCACTGTGCTTTAGCCTGCTTTCCTTTTTAACTGTCATCATCGTTTTATTCTGCTAAACTCAATACCAAGACAAAATTTACCACTAGATCTTTCCAATATTGGACCTGACAAAAGATTTATTATCTTGCACACAGTATTCAGAATCAGTTTCGCCCATTTCCCTTTTTACACCCAACCCAACAGACCCAACAGTGTGTTTTGCACCAAGTTAAAATTTTAGCAGCCATGTTGTACCCGAAATGAGGATTTCATCTCCCTCCCTCCCATTTAATTTTTCCTACTCTAATCCGTTCGAGGACGCTATCCCAGTTTTAACCTCCTCTCCAGGCTCGGAGTGTTGGCGGTTGTCTGCCATTTTGGAGCACTTTATAAAAACCGAGGAAGAAACGGGCCTCGGGAGCACTCCACGAAATGAGACACCCTCGCTCAGCGGCTCTCTTGTCAACCGCTTGCCGTAATTACATGTGCAAATGGATTATTGGCGGCATCCTCGTGGCGTGTCAGGTGTGGATAGGAAACGAGGCAAAGTGGCCAAAAAAAAACCCGCTTTCCATGAATGTTGCATCTAGTGGGATTGGACCACTTGTGAAGCTCTGACTGGGACAAGAAAGTGGTTTAATGAGTCATCTGTGCTTAGGAATTAGATAGGAGAGCCAGGCTGGAGTGTACTGGTGATGATGAGATCATTGTAGTTGTTCAAGTGTTGTGGAATCGGCACTTTTTTTTTCATTAATTTTTAATATACTTTCTGCTTTAAAGGCTGCATAGAAGTTAAATTTCCTTTAAGACTGGCAATTTTTTTACATATTATATCTTTTTTTTTTTTCTTAGTCACATTTTGCATAAGTCGATTTCCCAGGCTTCCCATTCAGACTTTTAAAATAACTTGAATGTAGCTAAGCACACAAGGATTCTTCTTGACTAGCTAGAGAGTCTTCAATAGGGTCAATAGATGTGGGCCAAATACACCAGTCCCCACATTTGGAACGGCCCTCTGAACAACGCCAGAGACATATTTAGAACATTCAATTTTGAATATATGTTTTAATCATATCACATGTGTTCAGGTCCAACGGCTCTAGTTACAGTAACTGTAACATCAGTGGATGGAGACAGTCACAACTGTTATGTGAACCAAAACCCCCTAATATTTAACTTACTTGCTAAATAAGATTACATGGTATTGATATTTACTTAGACAATTGATTTTCTCATTGCTGGGATTATGATGCTGACAGCAAATGGTAGGGATTGGCTAATCCTACCTCAGCACACTCTTCTGGGATTGCAAAGCTTTTCTACCTGCATTTTTCTAATAAGGTCTGGACCAACTTCAAGAAGGTAACCACAATTGCATTAAATATGCCACAATTTTGGGCAATATGAGTATATAGTCAGTTAGTTATCTACAGACAGACAGACAGACAGATTATTATTATTATTTCCTGTAGCACATTTTCATGATTCATTAAAAAAGTTCAGAACTAGTTTACCTCAAGTTTAATGTTTGGTTTTTATATAGTAACCTTCTTAAAAACTAATAGTCGATTAATCGTTTAATCGGCACGTACGATCCAACAACTTGCCTGAGGGAAAATTGGAAATAATAATGTGGATTGAATATGGACTTGGTCTCATGTTATGTTCTTACTGTGAATTATAACGGCATTTAACCAAAGCAATGATTAATTTGCTTTATATATATATAGAGGTCATGAGATGGTCATTTTTGAGGTGATAAATTATGGCAATTTTTCGTGCATTATTTGTGTTTTCCTATATATATATATATATATATATATATATATATATATATATATATATATATATATATATATATAAAATACATTTGACGAAACACTTGTCTGCTACCCTCAACCCTTCCAAGTGTTCCTCATAATTATATTGGCTTAAAATCTGGTCAATGAGAGAAGCAATTAGACATATTAGATAGACTCTACCAACAAAGCCCCAGCTGAGGAAAAATCTTTGTGGGAAAACAGGGTTTCATTCATCTTGTAGAGTTCCATAGACTTGAACAATCGATTTTTGAAGGCAAGCGGTGGCTGAGCAACTTACTGATGCACTTGGTGTTGGTTATTCTGTAAATATTCACCAGTTAATTGTCTTTGCATGGTATAAAGGTGCCAAATTCATGTTCATTAAGGCAAACTACCATATTTTTCGGACTATAAGCTGCTACTTTTTTCCCACGTTTTGAACCCCGCGGCTTGAACAATGAAGCGGCTAATTTATGGATTTTTCCTGGGTTTTTCCCGGTTTCACAAACTTCAAGCCAAAAAACTGAACCCATAACATTAGACCAATTAAATATTTGAACGGAAACGAAAAAAACGCACCTCACCTGTGTTCTGAGCTGCGAGGCATCGGGAGAAAAAAAGGTTTTTTTCAAACGCACGACGATGCCAAAACTCCCGAGAGAAATAGTTGTAACACGTTGAGTCTGGGTGAAGGGAGAGCTCGCTAACTCCAGTTGCAACAGAAATCATATAAGCACAGACAGGTTTCCAAAACTTGTGCTTTTTTATTTTTCTTGGCAACAGTGTTACGGGTTAGTCAAAGAAACTTAGAAATGAGCATCAGAAAATATTAAAGACATATTCCTCGGTTTTGCACACATGCAGTAATACCGGAAAAATGCGGCGGCAGGCTATTCCCAAAATGCCGCTCTGCTCTTAAAGGAGCCACACCATATTTCACCCGTTACACCGTGTAACAGACACTGTCTTTCGTTAAAGCCTATGTAAAGTTCATTAGTTTCAGTGTAGACATTTATGTTCAAAATAAAAATCTGTCAAATTCAGTGGGTGCGGCTTATATATGGGTTGCTAGTTAATAGTCCGGAAATTACAGTAAATGAAAAAACAACAAAATTGCTTATTTGGAATGTTAAGCTTCACGTACATGGGCGTTGGATGAAATCATCTAGAGTTGCAATGATCTTTAGTTAGACCTGAAGGCCTGCCATCATCTTGTCTGCATCAGCATTGTGAGTTTACCCCTGATCATGGTTTTAACATGGTCGCTCCGGGTTCTCGATTCCGATTGGCTAGAATATGTGTTCTCGTTTGTTTTTAAAATTTGTTCTAAATTAGCTTATTGGTCTTATGAGCAATTTTAACCATAGTAACATACAGTATAACGCAGTTGTTGTAAACATTCCTGAATGATCTAACCAAGCAAAATAAATCTGTTTTTCCGAATCATTTACATGAATTTGCCAAACTAGAAAAAGTAAAAACATTAAAATGAGATATATAATAAAAAAACAGCCTAATAATTATTCATTAAAAAGTAAAATCAGGCACTAATACAATGATAAAACAAAAAACACACTAATAAGACACTACAATATTGCCTATAATGCTGCATAAATAGTCCTAGTTGTAATGATTATATAAATCACTGCAAATTTGGGTTCAATTCATCTGCATGGCTTTTATATGGATCCATTATGCAGCACATCCTATTATTTGGCACAAAGAACTAGAAGTACAACAGCAGAAAGGATCTTTATTTCCATATACAAGTTAAATGACGAGCCTTGACATTTAAATTTGCCTTCACTCTTTCCTCGTTTTCGCCTTCGTTTGAAAATGCATATTTTTCTCTCCGTTTTTGGCCTTCTGTCCGCACTGAGATGACATTTTCAAAATCAACTTAAATGTAGTTTTTTGAAAACGCTCTGGCAGTTATAAAAGAGTCAGTCTGAATGCTCGATTCTGATTGGCTGGAAAATTGGTTCTGGTTTGTTTTCATCATTTATGGCGTTTAAGCATTCTTGTGGCTTAAGGGCCTTGACCAAGGGCCCAGCACTGGTGGTGGAATTTAAACTTAGGATCAGAAATCCATCATAATGAGAAATTGGAACATTTAAAATGAGAAATTGATTCAAATAAATAAATGAATGGAATCCAATTGTACCAAATTATCGCCGTGTACGATTTAAACTGGGCAGAATTCTAGATTCCTATATAAATTCAACAAAAAGGAACTTTTATATCAATGACGGCTTTAGCTTGTCAGTCACAGTGGTATAAACTTCATGATCATAATTTTTCACCACATTTTTAGTGTTTCTTTTGCATTTCCACAGTGGGCTAACGATTTAAAATGTGAACACAATACAATAGCCATGAATTAATTGTGTGTATTTTGTATTTCATATTTGCTTTTGTTGGGAAAAAGGGGATCGGATTGAATAATTAAATGTATGTTAGTGACCCGTAATTTCATTAGCTAAAACAAACATTAGCATGCAGGTGTTGATGCATCAATTGTTTGCACTTGTGCTGCAACTGGGGGGAAAAAAAAAATACACTCTTGCTTTCCTTCTTGTCATGAAGGTCACTTTTTTCCAAACAACACATCCACAAGATAGGCAACACTCATCCATCACGTACGTGACAGACTTTTGCGAAGCTCTATCATCTCTCCCTCTTTGTGCCCTTTCTGTTTCCTTTGGATCACCACATATACATCAGTCTCTTCCATCACAGGAAATCACGTAATGTTTTGTGTTTTACTGATTTGTTTTTGACGAACCCTTTGAAATTCAGGACCGTCTGTCTCGTCTGTCTCGTCTGTCTGTACCGTCGAACGCCCCCCCCCCCCCCCCCCACTCACAAACCAACTCACAAACCAACTCACACTTGTCTCATTTCTACCAAAGTGTAAATGTAGTAATTACTCGGAATCCGTGCTCATATTACGAGAGCTGAAAGCATCATAAATCATTAAGGTTAAAAGAAATTTCATCATCATCCAAAAAAAAAATGGTCATTACTAAATATAAACCGTGGAAGCAATTATCTACGGAAAAGCTTTTTTAATCACGAACGAGCATCAAAGAATGTTGACCTACATGTTAAATGCAGCTTAGCGTAGCCTAGATTGTTAGTTTGCAAACCCCTCGACTCTTTATTCTTAAATGGAGCAGCGCGGGATGAGAGCAGCAGGGGGGGGGGGGGGGGGTGGCGATCGACCACGCTTCTGGTCAGCGGAGATCAATACGAAGAGAGAGCAGCCATCTAGCAGCAAGAAAACGGGGATAATTGTTACAGCTTAACTCTTCCCTCTTTTTTCTAGCATTCCCCGCCTTTTGCTTTTGGCATTTTGCTTTCCCCTCTGGGAAAACCAGCGCACCTATTTTAATAAGGCTGAAGTGTAAATTAGACCTTAGGCGGTGGAGTGTTTTTCTTTTGTCGGACAGGACACCGGATTCGTCGAAGTTTAACGTAGAAAAAGATCGCTTGTGTGTGTCTGAGATTGAGCACGGACATATTGATCTCCCATATTGATCATATTGACCAGATTTCAAACTGCAGTTGTCATTTTCATCCTGCAGGGTGCATCGCAAACCAATGATATCGAGTCTAGCAAATAACACCGATATCGCAATAACCAGTTAGAGGCGTTTCTAATAAAACGACGCGTCTAGACTAATCCGGATACAGTTAAAAAATTGCGTTTTCGACTAAAAATGTTCCAGACTGTCGATTCGCCGTCGTTTGCATGTCCCTGTGCTGTGCACTAGCAAACCTTAAGACTTCTTAAGAACTTAAGTGATTTTCTCCTGCCATTTATTTGCTTCCCGGCTCTTTGAAACGCATGACTAAAAATGTGTCATCGTTTTTAAAAGCCTCCATTTTCACAGGCCCTGCTGCACCAGAACTGAAGTATAAGTGTGGACATGGCCACAGAGTTCTGGGTCAGTTCCAGCTGCAAGGACCTTTCGCCCCGGTTCGGTTTCATCGCGGTGCAACTGCGAGTGGAATGACACTTCGGTGGTTATTTGATTTGGTCGAAGAGATTGACTTCGTGTTATTCGAAACATTCTTTATTTTATTTTCTCTTTTTTTTTTTTTTTTCCTCTGATGGGTGATGGATACTTGCCCTTTTGGCCAGAAAGGACAATCGGAGGTATTTTCAGCCTGGTGGTTATTTCAGTATCGCTTTCATGCCTTTAGATCTTTTTGTTCCCGCTATTGAAAAGAAAGAAAAAAAAAAAACAACACGCACTTAATGCAAGAAGAAAAAGGTGTTTTGCGGAATGTTATTAAAGAAGGTTCATGTCGCTTGTCCTGATACTAAGCCTGATTACAGGCTATAAACATCTCATATTGCAATCGTTGCAAATTCAATTGATGCTTATCTGATTTGGTTAAGAGGTGACATGATATAGGTGTATAGCATGTGTACGTACTGTATACATATAGAATGAGCTCACAGCGTCTGCAGTTTTGTCCCAGGTTTGACCTTGTGACCCGGTGGAGCAGCAGCCCAGGTCGGCATTTCATCAGCAGACAGACACCACGACACGCGAGTCTCGGTTTCCAGCCAGACCAGTGACAGATAATCCTGATCGCGATCAGGGTCTCACTAAAAGTGTTTGCTCTGCCAAATCCTGGAGATGCAACAAGAGCCGGAACAATAACAGCGAGGGTCACAGAAGAACTTTTTCCGAAAGACAAAAGTAAAGAACTTTTTTTAGACAGGTGTCGTGTAAGTCCACGGACGGAGAAGCGCTTCGAAAAGCAAACAAAAGGAGTACTTATCAAGGCTTTAGATCAGTGCTGCAGGCTTTAACAAGGTCTGAGGCTAAAATCCAGGCCTTGAATAGACTCTTGCTCAGGTAAGACATTTTGTAGACAAGGTCAGACAGAAGGGATTAAGATGGTTCTGTCATTTGCTAAGGAGGAACAAGGAACAAGAGTCCAGACCAAACAAGCATATTTTAGCATCCGAAGAAATAAAGCTTCTTCATATTTACAAACATGACTTCTAAAACAAGAAAACCTCTAATGGAGGGTCAGGATCAGGATTAGACAGTGGTATGGGGGTATGGTGGGGTCAGATAGGTGCCAATCCTTCATAAAGAAAACACAATTTAAATTCCACAGCTTGCGAGATTGCTTTTCTTTCTGCTTTTCCATCCGTTGACGTGGGCCAATATGCCCTTAAGCGCCAGCCACTCACAGAGGAAGCCACCGTCCGAGCAACAAGTCCGAACTCATCAGAAAGAAATGAGCATAGAGGCTAGAGAAAGATCAGTGGGGGATTTCAAGCAGGCTCAAGATGGCATCGAGAGACAAAGAGGGAATTGGAATTGCGCCTTGCCGTATCCTCTTTATCCTTTTTTCACCTCGCTTGTGAAAGTCCTCCCATCACTTTCCTGGTAATTATTACCTTTATTCGAATCCATAAAAAATTGCCTCTCGTCCTCTGTGTGTGCCTCAGCAGGGAACGAGGGCTCAGCTGAGAATGGACAGAAGGAGACGTCCACCTGCGATATCTGCCAGTTCGGGGCCGAGTGTGACGTGGACGCAGAGGATGTATGGTGAGTCCAGAAAAGCTAAAAATCATTTGTTCTGTGGATGGTGTGATTGATAGCGATTGTTTTTTTACATGAATAAGCCACAATGGTATCTTTCTCTAGTTTTCTTCATAGGGTTGGTTACAGCACACTTTCGAAGGCTTTTCAAATAAAACGATGTAATCAAAGCCTTTACACTTGTTTGTCTGTGGCCAAACTCTATCTCTGCTTTGCTCAGCTCACACTGTACATGCCATCACACTATACAATAATACATTGACTGTGTATAACGTTCTGGAGAGCTCTTTGGCTCAGCTAAGAAGAAATTATCTGAAGAAGCTGGCTGAATATGCAAAAAAGGTTGATACGCAAATCTGTATAATGAACTGTCTTGCGGTTTTAATAGTAATGGTTGTAGGCTGTAAAACAATAGTTATGATTCAAGGTTTAAGTTGTGTATAGATCAATCTAGCAGCCCAGGTTTAGCTGTCTAGTGTCAGTAACCCAAGCTAATCATCTAGTGTTAGGGGCCCAAGCTAGTGTTATAATATTAGCACAATCAAGCGTTATAGTGTTTGTAGCCCAAGCAAGTGGTCTAGTGTTGGTAGTTTGGTGTTAGAAGTCCAAGCATGAGATCTAGTATTAGTAGTTTGGTGGAAGTGTTCTATCGTTAGGTGTTAGTATTACAATCTAGTGTTCTATTGTTAGTAGTTTAGTGCTAATAGCCCAAGGAAATATTTTAGTGTTAGCAACATCAGTGTTCTGATGTTGTTAGTTTAGTGTTAGCAGTCCAAAATAGTTTTCTTATGTTGGTAGTTTAGCGTTAGCAGTCCAAACCAGTGATTTAGTGTTCGTTGTCCAAGCTAATGTTCTGATGTTAGTAGTGTAACAGGCTTTATTTAATTCTGTTATGCATATTTCCACCCAGAATAAGTAATTGTTTAGGTGAACCCTGCACAAATGATAGTCTGGTTTTAGTAGCCAACCTAGTGTTATAGTATTAGCCGAACAAGCCAATATTTTAGTGTTAGTAGCCCAAGCTAATATTCTAATGTTAGTATTCCAAGCTAATGCTTTAGTTTATGTAGTCAAGCTAGTGTTCTAATGTTAGTAGACTACACTAGAGGACTAGTGTTAGTAGCCCAAGCAACTGGTCTAGTGTCAGTAGCCCAAGCTAGTTTGTAGTTTCGTGTTAGTAGTCTAAGCTATTTTTTTTATTTTTTTTTAGTATTGCTAGTGTTGATCTGTGAGAAGCTAATAAACAATGTGAATGCATGATGCAACAGTGTGACCCCTGATTACAAATTGGAAACTAATTGTAATATCTGACTACATTTGACAGAGTCTTGTGTTAAGAACACTTCACTTTGTGCATACCCTAGATATGCAGATTTTTTTGCAAAATCCTCCATTATTCCGGAATAATCTATAATTGAATCTGTAGAGTTCTGAAATTTTACTGTTCAGGTGCAAAGGTGACAAAATGATATTCCTCATCCTAGCATCCCAGCAAGTAAAAATGAAAGACTGGAAACGATGGGTTTATTTTCCCCAAGCAGAAAAGTTTTAGTCAGGCAACTCAGGTACTAAGCCAAACAATGGATCTATTTAATTGGTTGGACTCCAAGGGCACCAAGAGGTTTTTCAAGTACTCAGGACAATTTGCTCCTTTCTACCATTAGCCTCCTGATTTGATATGACACAGCAGGGCATGCAGTCTGCTGGCTGACAAATAAACTTGTTGTGCTTAAGTAGCCAATGGGCAAAGCCCAGGACAATAAGCACTGCAGTTCTGAGCAGCACCTTATCATTGACTCATAAAAAATACGCAGCAAACATGAAAAGAATATCATGAAAATGGTCCAAAATTCTGTTTGCCAAGTTTATTTTTAGCATATAATTATTTTGGGGGACTTTTCTTTTTCCCCCTTTTCTGTGCCAAAATTGGCCACAAATGGCGCTTTGGAACTCAAAGTATTTGTGACGTGAGGCGTATGATTGATTAGCCGACGTATTCCGTGGCACGCAGGAACGAGGGAGATAATGACAGTTTTATCTCTGTTAATGGAGCCGGCTTCGCAGCTACATCATCAAGAGCTCATTGACATTCAGCAGGTTTCGCAGGGAACCCTTGTCTCGCAACAGCAGGCAATCAGCACAATCAAGCCCTATAGAGGTCATCAGACATTCCGCTATGCTAACAAAACTTGTCAGTGGAATTTTTTTTATAACTAATTATTTTGATAGTTAAACCAACTGATTTGTATTCAAGCCTCCAGTTTTGGAAATTGATCAGCTCGACAGTTTGTATAACAAAATGAAATGGATTGACGATTTCAGATCGTAACACGGTAATCCTGCTGTCTGCTGTTAGAGCACTGCTGCTTCTCTGTTCTTTAATCAAGGAAGGTGTGTGTGCATTTGGGGGCTTTGCCTAAACACTAGACACACCAAACCAATTTGGAGTTCCAACAGAACTAGCGCAAAAGAATTATTCGGTGTTCGTTGACGTTCAGGGTTTTAGACCAGTTTCTGAATGGCATCTGTGATGTCTAAAGTTCGATAGGCATTTTCATCGTAGGCAATAACAGTAGGGTTTGGATGAACTATATGTAGCTACACTGACCAGACACAAGATCATGACCTTATAACATTATGAGTGGTGAAGTAAATAACACTGATTATCTCTTCATCATGGAACCTGTTAATGGGTGAGATTTATTAGACAGCAAGTAAAAATCTTTTTCAAAGTTGATGTGTTAGAAGCAGGACAAATGGAAGGATTTGAATGATTTTGATCGGCTAGAACATCTATAAAACTGCAGCTCTTGTAGACTGTTCCCAGTCTGCAGTGGTCAGTATTTATCAAAAGCTGTCCAAGGAAGGAACAGTGGTGAACCACTGAAGAACACCTTCAGTAAGTATTTCAGCTGAATGTCTGAAGAAATTCAGGTACCAAGCTGACCAATGGATTTGTCTAATTGGTTGGAGTCCAAGATTACCAACAGATTTTCCAATTACTAGGGAGACAATCTGCTCCAATCTGCCATTAGCCCCCTGATTTAAAATGACAGAGCAGGGCATGCTGTCTGCAAGCTGGCTGACAAACAAACTTGCTTAAGTAGCCAATGGCCAACACCAAGGACAGTTTTGGAGGTTTTGACCCGAAGACAGTAGCACTGATTGTTAGTGCCTTGCTCAGGGGCCCAAGTGAATCATCTTGGCGATACCGAGGCTTGAACCTCCAACCTTCCAATCAGTAAACCAGAGAATAGCTACCGGGTTACCACTTCCTACTTGTCTTTCAAGAAGGATAAAAAACAGAGTTTCCAGACTTTGGACAGGCACTGTGTAAATCTTTTAAATGCATAGTGTGACTATGATATTTGAAGCAAGTTTTAAATAACTACTCTACTTTTGACTTATTCAAACCAACCACCTGCATGTCTTTCTTCACCACATCTATCGTCTTCCTACTTGGCCTTCCTCTTTTTCTCCAACCTGGTGGCTCCATCCTCAGCATTCTTCTAACCCGTGATATACCCCATTATATACCCCGTGTCCCTCCTCTGCACATGACCGAAACATCTGAAGCACCACCTATCTAAACGCGTCTACTAATTTCTATAAAAAAATTCTAATCCTGTCCATCCTCGTCACTTCTTTCTTTTTTTCTTCTTTTCTTTTATCCTTCCATCTTTCTTTCTTTACTCCCTTCCTTTCTTTCCTCCTCTCCATTCATCCACCTGTTTATTTATTTAGCCCTTTTTTTATTCATTTTTATTGTCAAAAGTATATGGACACCTGACCATATACTTCTCTGCACATGATCGAATTCTCTCAATCGTGCCTCTTTCACCACGTCTTCAAAACGTCCCACCTGCACGGCCCCTCTAATAAACTCATTTCTAATCCCTCGTCCCTCCCGATGAAAATCTTCGACCTTCAGCTTCGAATTCTCCAATACAACGCAACCTGTTTCAAACAAATAAATAAATAATTGCAGATGAAGTCATTTTTTGTGCCGGACAAAAGCTAAAAAAATTATGAAACGTCGCCACAATATCAAGTAGTCGTGTGAAGTCTCAATACAGCCAACAAAAGCGTCTTATTTCCACCGAATAATCGCTCGGTCACGTCCCGATAAAGTCTACTTCAAAGTTCAAAGCTATGAAGAACAGCTCATTAAAGGATTCCTAATAGAAAATTCCAGATGATGAATACGGAGCATTATCAACGGCAGCACAGCCAGTGGGAATTCTTTTTTTTTTTCCGAAATAAGGGAAGGATGTGGATTCGGACACCTTCTTCTTTATTAGGCCATTAGGGAAACTTCTGAGTGTTCTCTGATAAGGCTGTTGGCTCGGTCGAGCTGTTTTTTTTTTTTTCTTTTTCAAAACCGGCAGCGAGGGAGAGGAGCGTTCATGGGTAATGGAAATGGGCACATTTTTAGACACCCCCCACCCCCCTTTTACCCAGCAGCCTCTTCGCTCAAAAGCTCTCTTAGGGGAATTACATGTTGGCCTTGGCTATGATTTAAACTGTTATAAAATTAAACCACAAGCAGCAGCGTGAGAGCAGAGATATAACGTCTCACCGGAACGAGGCAGTCCCTCTTTCCCTCTTTACCTCCCTCCTTAAGTCTTTCTCTCACTCGTTTGGTGATCGCCAGATTCCACTCGCTTATTCCGCATCCGTAGGGACGCTCCCGGAGTGCTTAGGATGACTCACTCATCTTTCTTTTCCTCATTGTCTCTTTCTCTTCTCTCCCTCTGTCTGCCTCTTTCCCATTTCCCTTGTCCTTTTCATCAATTTTTTCTTCATAACCCTCTCGATTTCTGTCTCTACCTCCACCATTTTCAGTTGTTTTTGTGTCCTGCTTTGTCACATTTTTTCCACATATATACAGTATATATATATATATTTTTTTTTTTTTTTTCTTTTTTCTTTCTCTCCATGTCCTTTGTCTGTCTCGGCCCCAATTCCTTCATCATTCTTATTTTCTCGTTATTAACTTCTCCATTTCTCTTTCCCTCCCATATGTCATTGAAGTTGTTCTTGTGTCCTATTCTATAAACCTATTTTTCTCTGATGTCTCTCTCTTTCTTTCTCTGACTTATTCTCTCTCTCTCTCTCTCTCTCTCTCTCTCTCTCTCTCTCTCTCTCTCTCTCTCTGTCTCTGTCTCTCTCTCTCTCTCCCCAAATGATTAGTTGTCCGTGTATGGTCCCATTTCTTTTTCTTTCTTTCTTTCTTTCTTTCTTTCTTTCTTTCTTTCTTTCTTTTTATTCATTTCTCTCTCTCCTCTCTCCATGCTTTTAGTTGTTTTTCTGGTGTACACTATCTGCTCATTTTCTCATTTTCATCCCCCCAACTCTTTCTTCCTCGGCGTGCCCTACGACAGGATTACAGCAGGAAACAATGGAACGAGGGATTAGAAATGAAATCGATGCTCTGAGCTGCAGTAATAATGTTTTATGTGTGTGTTCACACACAGCTCGAGCCTCGTGACAAGCGCTGTGTAAGACAAACCAGACTTTGTTTACAAAGATGGCACCAGTCAGATAGTGAGTATTTGTGTTTTGTATGCATGAGTGTTTTTGTGTGTGTGCGTCTGTGTGTGTGTAAGTGGCTGTAGAAGGGCAGGTGGACCAACAGGAAGCCTGCTGGCGAAGTTTAGATAACAGGGAAACCACATGGCTCTTACAAATCAATAAGACATATTCGCTCACTCAAGCAGATAAAAACACACACACACACACACACACACACACACACAGATAAAACTGCTACACGAAATCCTTGAATCACCAGGAAAATGTCACTAAAAATGCCTGCTATGAATTTCTTTGCCCTCACGTGTTTAAGTAAAAGAGAGAGAAAGAAATTGTGTGTGTGTGTGTGTGTGTGTGTGTGTGTGTGTGTGTGTGTGTGTGTGATGTTGACGCAGTGCAGTTGCAGTAGCACTAGTGTTTCGAGAAAGTGAGAGGCAGCATTAAATATTAACACTCCAGACACATTATCCTTTATGACCACCACAGACGGTCACTCTGGAGAGTCTCCTAGCCGTGTGTGTGTGTGTGTGTGCGTTAGCTGAAACCGTTTATGCTGTGTCTCAACTTTGATTTTTTTTTTTTGCCAGTGTATATGCCTTCAGTACAAAAATAGAGTGTTGGGAAACCGCGTAAAATGAAATACTACAGGCTGCAGTTACAGACATAACAGTCTATCAGACTGACGCAGAAAACTAAAAACATCCATTAAACAGCAAATGTGTTGCCATTGGAAAGAAGGAAATGGGTTGGAGCTGACTGGAAGTCCACTGTCATACAAATTAGCACTCTTTATAGCAGGAAAACAGTTCAAAATACAGCAAATGAGATCAATCGGAAGAAAAATCACCTCAGGTTTTACCAGTGGTGGACAGTAACGAAGTTAACAAGTACTTAAGTAGCTTTTTTGCGTATCTGTACTTTACTGAAGTATTTCCATTTGGGGAGATTTTTACTTTAACTGCGTAACAATTAAAGTCAAATATCAAATGGGGTAGTATAGTGTAATTTGTTAATTTATATTGCAAACATCCTGGCAGCGTCCCGAAGTATCATAGCGCATATACGCTGCTACGTTTGCCTGCCGAAAAAAATCACAAAATCGCAAGTATGCTAACGCATCCGCTTTTCTTTTGGACCATTGCTAACTTTTACTCGGTTTTGCATCTTACGTGTCACGCGTTCGAAGTGAAGTCGGATGCAAGTGCCGGAAACATGTACTAGCGGCGCCGTAAGTGATGGACAATAACAAACATGGAGAAACGGCCAAATAAAGGACAAGGAGGACTTTATCATTCTTGAGAACGCTAACGTCGGCAATAGTAGTAGCTCCACAGCTATTGATTCACATTGCTGATACACTATCTGTCTTTCACTTTTTTTTTTTTTGGGATGCCCGAATTTGCCTGAATACACTTTTTGACACACTAGTGGGGAAAAAAAACTAAATGAATAGCTTTCGTCTGTTTTCATGGGTGTACATGTTTTTTTGTAGTCAATGAGCATTATGCAAATTTGCTCTGGATGAGTTTTTTTGAGTTACAGTATATTAAAAGAAATGACAGATTTATAATTAGAATGTCACACAGGCCGGCCCTGTTCATCGAGAAGCGTTCAGGGACGGCGACTTTCTGTAAACCCGTCGTTCGGGAGACGTTTTTGCTGAGCTAACAGGTTCTCTTGATCTACATCCAAAAACGCACATCGCAGAACGAAAGCAGGCGGCTGCGTAGATTTCCTGTAGGCGCCGTAAGCGATTAACTTGAATCGCATGAGATTTAACGCATTCCGCGTCAGCTGAAAACTTATAGTTAACTTAACAATACCATTTCTGGAGCACTTGATGGCTAAGGGATGGGAGGCAGACAAGCGGTTAACAACAAGAGTCGGATTTATTTGGCATTTAATGCACGTTTATTTCTTTCCCAAGCTCTCCTTTTGCCATCTTATACCTCTTCATTGCTCACTGCAATAGAGGACACCCGTTATTAAAATTATGGACAGGTGTGTTATCCTTACCACTCAATTTCTCCAACACTACCCTGCATTCTTAAACCGGGATTTGAGTTCACCCTGCTTTCACACCATGTATTCATTACTATTAATAAGCTACACGTCTACACGTATATATATATATATATATATATATATATATATATATATATATATATATATATATATAATATACACACACACACACACAACTTGGTAAAAATCTTTCTGCCTGTTCCTTCAGTCTCTTTGACACCCACACACATGCACACACATCTAAGCCCTCATTACATGCTCACTAATGAAGGCTTGTGTGAATAAGAACAGCCGTCAGAACAAGTGTTGGGACCTCAAAGCCAGCAGAACTCATAAGCCACTACTCCCCGCTAATCCTCCTGGCCTCAGCCGATGACCTCATCACAGCTCCATTACACCATTTTATCCCCGTTCAATTCATGTCCACTTCTGTCCATTAACGCGAGTTATGTAGCCAAATATTTTTACGTTACGACCCTTTATGTGAGCAAATATCGCGCTTGGGGCCGAAATTGCGGGGGGGGGGGGGGGGGGATCGCGTAGGTTAGGGGGGGCGTGGGGGATTGGTGGTCGATGCCGTTTTTAAAACCCAGCGGAGTTACAAGCGACACATTACCTTTAGCTGAATCCGAAAATGGCACGCTAATGGACATTAAAGCACTATGTGGCGTGTAAAAGCCATTATTTCACACCCTGTGTGTAGTGGGATTCATTTCAGTGCTTGCTAATGCAGGCGGTATGGGGTGGGAAAAGGGGGGGGGGGGGGGGCGAAGGGACGTGTTGGGTAAGCCATGTATTTTACTGTTGTACTCTGTCCAAGAAAACGCTAACCTAAACAGTTTCACAAACCGAAGCCGAGGCTTTCGAAGGCTTCGCTGTTTACTGGCATCGCCACGCTCACTGGCGGATTTTTATTCAGACGTGCGAACAAGTAGGCTCGATGACTAATACACATTTATAGACACTGGTGCGTGGGAGGGTACGGCTGAAATATTAACCGTTTACGTGTCGCTGTTTCTGCTGTTTGATGCTCTATTGAAAGCCTGTGGCTAATTTCAAACCAGAGTCACAATCACAGGTGGAGTTTATTAGCACAAATTAGACTGGGAATTTATTATAGAACAGCATGTCGATATCTAGTAATAGTTACAGTTTATGTCATGGAATGTCCTCTAAACTAGCGTTCCCCAAATATTATTGCATCACTAGGGGGATTGTATGTTTTCATGTGCAATAAATAAACAATTATATATATATATAAATGAAAAATTCTACATATTATAGGATAATTATGTATAATTATACATTTTAATAAATAAATAAACATACATATTTAATTACATATATAATAAAAATGTTTACCATTTCATTGAGCTAGATTTATCGATGCATAGTAAAAAACATGTCTCAAACAAGGTGTGATACAAGGTGGAATCAAAAACGTTTCAAGACTAATGGTGCTATACTGACCACGTCTGCGAGTTGGAACAAAGAGCAAACAGGAAATCCTGCATGAAACTGGGCCAAGACGTTCGACATGACAAGCATTTGACATACGGCGACGCTGCATTGGAGTTTGCAGTTACAGGAGTTTTCAGTGGCATGTGTGCTTCTAGAGCAGAAGAACATAGCTGGAAGACGACGAGAGCTTGTGCTCAACCCCCGAAAATGTCGAAACCATTCAACAACTTGTACATGATGATAGTCGGAGAACAATCCACATGATCTCACTTCTGCACCCACCTTACTCGCCAGATTTTACTCCTGCGGACTTCGCCCTCTGCCCGAAGATGAAGATTCCAGCTCAAATCTCGCAGTTTTTACACCATTGCGCAGAAGGTAGGAAGAAGACTTCCAGGACGGATTACAGAAGTGGCAGAAAGTGGCAGGGGGCGCTGTTTTGTTGAATTGAATGCATTCGGAAACACGATCGTCTAAATGTCGAATCAGCCACCACTAGTTGTCACAAACAACTACAGAATTTGTTGACATTTTTCTCCACTTAAATAAGTTGTCAAGTCAACGACGTTACTACATTAAACAGCATTGAGCTACAACACAACATAAAGCTAAATAACGTGCATCGAGTGCAAACGGAGTGCAAACAAAAACCACTGCAGATAGACAACACAAGACTGTGTGGGACGCATAACACAAATTACAATATATTCACCTCATACACACCTGTTAGCCTGTGCTAATACATGATCACACACACACACACACACACACACAATATTCACCACTGGATTGCTCATTAGGGATAAAGGTACAATTATGTTATGCAAAATGATTAAATTATACAAACTCGCACGTCCTTTTGTAATTAAAGCTGCTGTAATGACGATTGTGAAAAGCGCTCTACAAATCTATTCAATTGAACTGAATTGAATTATAGGCAAAGAGCAAAACAGACCACGATGAAGAAATTTGTCTCCCCCCCTGTACAGAAACAAGAATCTGGGAGTTGAAATATGATATTAGTAGACGTGTAAATTCCAAGAATCGGAAAGTTTTGCAAGCGCGGGAGGCGTAAAATACAGCTGATCTCTAAAACATGTTCCAAAACACATACTCCCATGACTTGATGTTTTAGAATAGCGTTTAGGCGAACTCAGCCCTGAAATCATTTTAATAGAGTTTTGCAGACAGCCGTGAGAAAACGCAGGGAACGGCGAGAGGCAGCGCCGTGTTTTTTGCGAATATCGAATTCTTCTGTCGACAGCTTCCTCAGAGTCTGTGATGTTTATCCCCATTAATCATTTTCCTTTAATAATATTTCATTAGTATATTTTATGCGTGTAGGTACAGATTATTCCATGTTTCATTCCATTCGCTTTCATTTGATTTGCATGGACAAATGGTCACAAAGCAGATTTAGGGAAATTAATTGTGAATATTTGATATATTATAACTTTAAGGCGCTAAAAAACGATCAAAGAAAAACTCCGAGACAATACAATAAAAAGATTAGGAGTAACCAGATTAAAAAAGGAATCCATTATCATGAAGGTGAGACTGGATAATGATGATGATGGTAATTCATTATAGAATCGGTTTTCACCCGTTTCCTGATGACAACGATTCAAAAAGTTAGCTAACACCTAGCAGGTCAGTCTGTCTGTCACCCAAAACTATTGTCCATATAATAATAAATATTACTAATTGGTTATTATGCAACAGTGTCACCATTTTCACCATTAAGAGAATCTCCTAATCCCAGAGCTCGTGCAAAAAAAAGGCAATATGCAGTTGATCACCAGTTTTTTGGAAACTTCTTAGTCAAATAAAAAAGAAAAGATCTGATCATAAGTGTGTATAATTGTGTATATAGAGTAGAAAAAAGCTGTGTCCCAGCTGTGAAGCATAGTGGTGGGAGCATCAATGTTGTACAAAAGAAAAGACCTCGAAAAGATATCGAAGAGAAACCATGGAAGATAAACCATGTCATGTCAAGTCAAGTCGGCTTCAAAGTCACGCTAAGTCAAGTTATTCATTAGGACCACAGTGTTACATAGATTAGTTGATTTCCTTTTGGAATAAATAAAGTGATCTATCTATCTATCTATCTATCTATCTATCTATCTATCTATCTATCTATCTATCTATCTATCTATCTATCTATCTATCTATCTATCTATCTATTCTTACTTTTTAGTAATAAAAAAAGAACTGATCATAATTGTTTACAAAGTGGAAAAAAAAAAAATTGTGCGTTTCAATTCCTCCCAGATGTGAAGCATGGCGGTGGGAGCCTCATGTTTTACGAATTGTATGAAAGGAGAGAAGGTTTTTTTTATAAATTCC